>NC_141040.1:2675000-2742500 GCF_052040795.2 Danio rerio
GCAATGCACCGCTTTTGTTGTGCTTTGAAATACATTATAATGTTTGTAAAAAATTTTTTTAAAAAGCCACTTTGTACAATGCAGTGATGTTACTTAGTTTCAAAATCCAGTTTATTAACAATATAGAAAGATACAACGTCGGTGTCTTAAGTAGCAAAAATGCAGCATATGGGCTCTGATATTGCTGTTGTGTCATCACTTATATTGCAAGTCATATCTCTCCAGACCCTTATTTGCGATGCTTTTCATGAACCGGCCCCCATGACATACTAATTGAATAGCCCTGCACTAGAGCAAAACAGACAGCAAAATGGGATAATGCAAGTTTGCGTACTCCTGGTTGGAGAAAGACGAGTTTAAACAGTGGCTGAAACCTGTCGCTGAAAACAACCACGTAATTTATTCTCTCAAAGTTTGTTTCCTCCGAGCTTATCTGAGATCTGTTGCACAGTTGTGCTCCATTGATTTAACTACAACTGTTTATTAAGTTAAAGGTTTGATACTGATTAGAACTTGAAGTGGTGACGAGGCCTTAAACCAGGGGTCACCAATCTCAGTCCTGGAGGGCTGGTGTCCCTATGGGGTTCAGCTCCAACTTGTCTCAACGCACCTGCCTGGATGTTTTAAGTATATCTAGTAAGACCTTGATTAGCTTGTTCAGGTGTGTTTGATTATGGTTGGAGCTAAAATCTGCAGGACACCGGCCCTCCAGGAACAAGTTTAGTGACCCCTGCCTTAAGATAAAGCCCCGCCCCCTACTCAATATTCTGTTTCAGCTGGAAATAAAAGTCTGCAGAATCTTCCTGTGCACACTGACTTTAAAGCGGACCTATTATTATGCTAAATTTAAACAGTTGTGTGGCAGCAGTGTGTGAATATAATCATCTTCTAATGGTAAACTGACTTGATAAAAACACTTTGATTGACATTCTCCCTTTGTACGTGTCATCAGAGGATGAAAGCCCCGCCCACTAGTGACCATCTCTCCCTCATCAGCATAGGACGTTAGTCTTGTTTCTGAATCTGCCACTATGCTGGCACAGGGGCATTTGTAGCTCCGCCCTCTTCTGAAAAAGAGCACAATCTCATTTGAATTTAAAGCGACAGTCACCAAAACACCACAATAAGGATCAAAACCTAAAAGTGTCAGTTTCAGAGAGTTATAGACATTATTGGTGTGGTGTTTTGAGCTGAAACTTCAATACACACTCATTAAAGTACATCTTGTAAAAATAGCATAATACGTCTCTTTTACCACACAGCAAATTAATAGCTTATTTGGACAAAAGTTTCAAGGTAATTGTTTGCTATAGAACCTAAAATATAAAGCGTGAGCTGGGAAATCATGCATTTCTGTCCATTTCTTCTAGGATGTCTTCAGGCTGACCAATGGGAGCTTGAGTCTGGGCGAGCTGGAGTTTTCCACCCAGTTCTGTGTGGTCGCTCAGGCCCAGTCTGAGTCTATCCCGCTCTCCTACATACCCAGCCAAAAGCAGTGCGTCCACACACCCAAAGGTACCGCCATAATCACCTTCATCAGCCCAAGAAGCATTCCTGTGCTTTCACTTTCACATCCAACCGGTTTGATCAGCGTGAGCGACATGACAGGTCGAGGAAACCTTTGAATTCTTATCATCGGTGCCGGTGTTTTCCCAGCGTGCTCTGAGCTGGACTTCCTCATGCCTGAGAGCTGGTTTACAGTCTTCATGTGTGTGCTGGGTGTTAATGTGTAAACTGCTGCGCCCTGTTGCACGCAAGTCCTCAAGCTAAAAAAAAAAGAGCTTTAGCAATAAGCAGACCCACACAGAATCACAACACACCGAATTTTGAGCTCACCACTGAGTGTCTTTGTTGACTTATTTAAACGTGTAAATAGATAGTGATACATTTATGACGGTATCAGTCATTTTATTAACTAATATGCAAATATCTGTATTACTTATTTACAATACAGTTTGTAATCTAATATTTTATATTTAGTAGATTTATTACACGAGAGATTTGCTTTGTTTACCAAACATTCATTCATTTTCCCTCGGCTTACTCCTGTGGTTATCAGGGGCCGCCACAGCGGAATGAACCAGCATATGTTTTACACAGTGGATGCCCTTCCAGCTGCAACCCAGTACTGGGAAACACACACACACACACACTCATTACGGCCAATTTAGTTCATTCAATTCCCCTATAGCGCATGTGTTTAGCACCCAGAGGAAACCCACGCCAACATGAGAAGGATATGCAAACTCCACACAGAAATGCCAACTGACAGCCGGGACTCGAACTAGTGACTTTCTTGTTGTGAGGCAACAGTGCTAACCACTGCGCCACACATTTACCAAACAATCATTCATTCATTTTCTTGTCGGCTTAGTCCCTTTATTAATCCAAGGTATCCACAGCGGAATGAATCGCCAACTTATCCAGCACATGTTTTAAGCAGCGGATGCCCTTCCAGCTGCAACCCATCTCTGGGAAACATCCACACACACATACACTACTGACAATTTAGCCTACCCAATTCACCTGTACCGCATGTGTTTGGACTGTGGGGGAAACCGGAGCACCCGGAGGAAACCCATGCCAACACAGTGAGAATATGCAAACTCAGCACAGAAATGCCATCTGACCCTGCCAAGGCTCAAACCAGCGACCTTCTTGCCATGAGGTGACAGTACTACCCACTGCACCACCACACTGCCTAGTTAGATTAAAGTTAAAAATATTAAGTAAAAAATTTCGCATAAAGCCACAAATTTTTATTTATTTAGAAATTTCTGCACAGAAAGAGAAATCTGGGAACATTTTTCTGCTCTTTCTGCACTTAATTTTGTTTAATAAAATGAAATAAATTATATATATATATTTTTTTATTTTTTATTTTTTTTACCTTAAGCTAAAGGTATACAACGCAAATCAAATTCAGTAAACAATCAAGTCTCATATCATACATCTACTTGTTTTTTTTTACTGAAAGCATTCTGTGTTTCTGTCCTGCTGCAGACCCGTTCAGAGATCAGCTGCTGGCTGCCATGCTGGGCGGTGTGCTGCCGTCTGCCCTCTGTCTGTGTGTGATGGCTGTGCTCGGGGCTCTCATCCGCTGCTACATCACTGACCACAGACAGAAACTGCCCAAGAGCACAGTAAGAACAGCACACACACACGCACGCACACGCATGCACGCACACACACACGGTTTACAGGGACACAGGATACAGTAAAGACCACTTATTATATGGCTTTGCTTCACCCCTTACCTTAAACTCATCCTGCACAGGCAAATTTGATCATCATAAGAGCTCGTTAAACATAATCTTTAAGCATTTTCATTAAAGGGACACAAGGTGTGTCCCTGTAAACCAGCTTAATGTAGTACAACCAAGTCATAACCATGTCATGCAAATTTGTGTCCCTGTAAACCACATACACCTGTATACACACACACACACACACACACACACACACTTTCTTAGACAAACAAACCACAACATTCAAAAAACTGATAACTAGGCCCAGACAGAATCTGCCACTACAGAACCACCCGGAACACCCGAGCAACCGTCTAGCAATGCCTTAGCAACCACCTAACAATGCCTTCGCAATGACCTAGAACACCATAGCAACTCCATAGCAACTGCCTAGCAATCACTCAGAACACCTTAGCAACCGCCTAGCAACACCCTAGCTAGCATCTAGCAACGTCTTAGCAACACCATAGCAACCACCTAGCAATGCTTTGGCAACCACCTTGCAACACCATAGCAACTGCATAGCAACCACTCAGAACGTCTTCGCAACCGCACAGCTACGCCTCAACCACCTAGCAATGCCTTAGCAACCATCTAGCAACCAATTAGTACAAACTACCAACCATCTAGAAACAACCTAGCAACCGCCTAGCAATTCCTTAGCAACTACTCAGAACACCCCAGCAACGCCTAAGCAACTGCCTAGCAACCACCTAGAACACTCCAGCAACACCTTAGCAATGACCTAGAACACCTTGGCAACCACTCTGAATACCCTAGCAACCGCTTAGCAACACCTTAGCAACCACTCAGTACACTCCAGCAACACCTTAGCAATGACCTAGAACACCTTTGCAACCGCATAGCAACCACTCTGAATACCCTAGCAACCACTCAGGACACCTTAGCAACCGCAAAGCAATGACTTAATAACCAGGCAAAACATCCTAGCAACGCCCTAGCAACCACTCAGAACACCCTAGCAACGCCTTAGAAACCACCTTGCTACCACTTTAAACAACCTAACAATGTCTTAGCAACCACTTAGCAATGCCTTAGCAACTATCTGGCAATCACTCAAAGCACCCTAGAAACACCTTAGCAACGACCTAGTTTGCAACCACCTAACAATACCTTAGCAACCACCTAGCAACCAAATCAGAACACCTTATCAACCACCTAGCAACCAATCAGAACACCCTAGCAACCACCTAAAACACCCTAAGATGCCTTAGCAACCACCTAGCAACGCCTTAGCAACCATCTGGCAACCATTAAAAGCATCCTAGAAACACAATAGCAATGACGTAGTACACCTTTGCAACCGCCTACCAAAACCTTAGCAACCACCTAGCAACCAATCAGAACACCCTAGCAACACCATAGCAACTGCCTACCAATACCTTAGCAACCACCTAGCAACCAATCAGAACACCTTAGCAACCACCTAAAACTCCCTAACATGCCTTAGCAACCGTCTGGCAACCTTTAAAAGCATCCTAGTAACACCATAGCAATGACCTAGTACACCTTTGCAACCGCCTAGCAAAACCTTAGCAACCACTAAGCAACACCTTTAAAATTGGCAGGTAGTGTAAATCAAATGTTTCCCAAATGAATGAAGGTCACTGCATCTCTCAGAGGAAATCTGTTTAACGCTGCACTTCTCATTTCAGCAGCTGGTTCAACTGAGCGAAAAGCTTCAAACGTTCAAACCAGAGGTTCCTCAGACAGTCATCTTTAACATCAAGCTGGATGATTCCTCAGTGCTGCGTCCTGCTCTGCCGCTGCCGTTCTCTGTTGAAGACTCTTCAGAGGAGCCTGTGAACGCCGTCCCGCAGCCGGCCGGATCATACGCTCAGCAGCAGCCTCTGCCCCCGGCCGGGCCCGCTTCCCTTTCAGGAGATCTGCAGGACGGAGATTCGCTGAGTCTGGACTCTGAGCCGCTAGCAGACCATCACAGCGAGGCTGGAGATTACGCTTTCGTCATCCGGGCTAAGGTTGACCACAGTGAAGTCGAGGTCAGCCAGTACAGGACACAAGGCCACACGGCAGACCCGCAAGACCACCATATTGAAGAGGAGGCGCAGATTTTCGTGGACTGGAGCCCAGAGTCTGGAGAACTGAAAATCCCTCTCATGGGTTTGCTGGGTCTGGAGGACGAGTCGGGGGTCCAGACTGAAGCGGTTTCACTCCTGCCCAACCTGATCCTGACGCAGACCTCGGTGGATGGCTGCGAACAGGAGGACGATTTCAGCATGATGGAGCGAAACTGGGGCCTCGTAATCCACTCCAGCCCTGAATGAACACCGTAACGCCACTGAAGCCATGTCCACACCCTCATGAGCACTTCACAGAGTTCCCCTCATTGGCAGATTATTTTGCTTGTTTTAAGGAAAACACTCTTATTACTGGCATATTATTTCTGAAAACAGGACAGTATGTTTTGCTCGTCTGGAAAAAGCTTCTTGATTTAAGACTTTTTAGATATCTGGACTAGAAACAAGACTAAAACCAAGTAAGAAGTGTGAGGAAATCACCTTTACAGTGTATGAATGAGGCGATATAATGAAGGATTGTGATAAATAATGAAGGATTCTCAATAGACCGTTTCTGCTTGAGCTGACTGCGAATATGAGACTCAAGCAAAGACCTTCAGCTTCAGTATTACACATCATTTACTGAAAAAAGACGTCCAAAACCTGAAGCGTTCAAAGCTGCTGTGAAGCTCAGCTTCGTTGGCTTTTAGTTGCGGAAGTGTGTTTTGACAGCAGGGGTCGCTGTTTCAGCAGATGAAACACACAATATTTGATTGAACACCTCTATTTTGCACAAAGAATACTGAAATATCTGTGATGGTCAAACCTTTGCTGCTTGCTTAGAGCCATATCTCTGTGACTGTCAGTGATTTTTCTAATGGAAATTCCCTTAATACCTTAATAGTGGACAAATTAATCGCAGTTCATGAACATTAGAAACACGAGACAGCGCAACACTACTGAACAAACCTCTGTTTTTATCCACGGATGAAGTTTAAAATGGTGTGTGTGTGTGTGTGTGTGTGTGTGTGTGTGTGTGTGTGTGTGTGTGTGTGTGTGTGTTGAACAATGATGTAAAAAAAAATAAAGAATTAGTTTGAGTCTTGGAAGGAGTTATTTTATACAGTGTTGTGTGTTTAAACTACACCTGTGCTGGCATTTCTCCTGTGGTGTTGCTATCAGTGTGTGAAGAGGCTTGCATTGACGATCCAACACAATGGGCAGCACACTGAACACACTCTATAAGTGGTCAGAAACTCGTAAATAACTCATGAAAGAATAAAGTTACGTCAAATCCAAGCGCACCATTGATTTTCTTGTGAAATTCCCAATAAGTTTGACGTGTCACATGACCCTCTTCCTATTGAAAAAAACAAAAGTTGGATCCAAGATGGCCGACTTCAAAAGGGCCACCCCCCATTTTGACAACTTTGCCCCCTCACATATACTAATGTGCCACAAACAGGACATTAATATCCCCAACCATTCCCATTTTATTAAGGTGAATCCATATTAATGGCCCACCCTGTAGATTTATTTAAGGGGGGAGTGTGTGGTGGTCTTGTCTTCCTTTCTTTTTTGTCCTCGGCTGATCACATGCCTGGTTTATAAATGAACTTAATGCAAGTAACATCTGGATACATGACAGAAATGTAAATATATGGTTTCATTATTAACAGACAGATCGCAGAGTCTGAACAGGAAGAGGAAAAGCTCCAAAAACTGGAATCAAAACTCTTTATTTGTCCAAAAATGCCGTCGTATGTGACAGAGCGAGCACACTAACAAGATTTACCCGAATCTACAAACACTTACAAGACTTTTTTTTTCCTTAAAATGGCAACAGTAAATGTAAAATAGCGACAAGAAGCTAAATGTGTGTGTGTGTGTGTTGAAGGATTACACAGTGCTGCCTCTTGAATCAGGCTGTATATATGAACACACACACACACACACACACACACATGTATGCAGGTATATATATTTTTTGTTTGAGTCCATATATATATATATCTGCGTGTATGTGTGTGTTTGTCCACATATGCGTGCTCCTGAATGGGATGCCAGACACACAAACACTGGTGCATGTGTATCTGTGTGTAAGTGTCTGTATGCATGTGCACCGGCTCTTAATGGGCTGTACACACACACAAACGTGTACAAATATCCGTGTGTGTCCACGTGCCAGCTCATAAATGGGCTTTATACACACACACACACACACACACACACACACACATATATATACACACACACAAACATGTGCATATATCCGTTGTGTGTCTGCATGACATCTTCTAAATGGGCTGTACACACACACACACACACACACAAACGTGTATATACATATATATTGGTGTGTGAGCACGGTGGCTCCTGCATGCTGCTGTCCCGTGTGCAGATCACCTGCGTGTGGATCGGGCCTCCTCCAGGATCTGCACCACCAGCCGGTTCTTCAGGCTGCGCAGCTTGCTGTTGTAGTTCTGCTGCAGGACGGCGTGCAGCCGCTGGCGGAGGACGCTCAGACACGGAGGAGCGCTGCAGTCCGACACGTTCAGCAGCGTGTGGAAGAAATCCTGCCAGAGATCAGCGTGAACGTTCCTGACACACAAACACAAGAGCATTAGGGTCATCTCGCGGCCCTCCTCAACAACTCGTCATCAGCATGTGTGCGTGTGTGTGTGTGTTTTACCTTTTAAAGACTCCATTTGTCCTCCAAACATCGCCTTCCTGTTTGACTTCCATGTACGTCCCAAACAACATACAGTAAACCGTCCCTGCGATCCCGAAATAATCCGTCTGCAGGAGAGAGAGCAGACAACAAACTGAGCTGGACGGAGGACCACAACCTCACGTTTAACTTCAGTATACAGACCATTTCACAGCGAGAAAAAGGTAGGCATTTTCTATGTCTGACCGTTTTAAAGTCGCGTCGTGTTTTAGTAGCAGTGTTCATCTTGAGGACATCTATAAGCTAGTGTGCTAAAAAAAAACAATAGAAACCTCCAAAGCCGCCTGAATGCATCCGTGACTTTTGACGTCAACTCGTAGTTCAGTTTCTCATCAAATCTTCTGACCAATCAGATGCTCTCTAGTGTCTGGCATGCCCCGCCCCCTTCTCATTTGTTGTTCATTTGATGCACTTGAGTTGGGTTTATATTTACATGCTTTGTTTTTATATATATTCTAATAACTGATGTATTTTATCTTTGTCATGATGACAGTATTAGACTAATATTATAATATTAGACTAATAAATAATATTAGACTAGATATTCTTCAAGACACTTCTATACAGCTTAAAGTGACATTTAAAGCCTTAACTAGGTTAATTAGCTTAACTAGGCAGGATAGGGTAATTAGATAATATATTGTATAATGATGGTTTGTTCTTTAGACTAATCGAAAAAAATAATAGCTTAAAGGGTCAAAAAATATTGTCCCTAAAATGGTTTTTAAAAAATTTAAAACTTTTATTCTAGCCAAAATAAAACAAATAAGACTTTCTTTGCTCTGTTAAACATCATTTAAGAAATATTTAAAAAAGACAACAAAAAAAATCAATGGGGAGCTAATAATGTGACTAACTGTGTGTATATATATATATATATATATATATATATATATATATATATATATATATATATATTAGGGGTGTCAAAATCAGTTGTTTCTTCGATGCACCGCGATGCAGACGCAGACAATTTGGTATCGGTTCAGTAATAATCATAACTGGTTATTATGTACTGACGTCATTTATCTCATGCACTATATTGCCGTAGTTTACTATGGCGAGGGAGGCAAGCGTGAGTATTTACAATGCTCCAACTACTTAAAAACGCAGAAACTACGCACAATTTGACTGCATGTGTGTTTGCTGGACAGTCTTTCAACGACACTAAACAGCAGAAGCCCCTATTACACTGCGACTGAGAGAATGAAAGTAAACTTCATTTCTTTCTCTTCTTCTCTCTCTCATTGTGGCCTGTTTGTCCTGCTGGCGTGACCTTTGCTCTCGGCTGTTGCAGCGACACTTCTGCAAACAGACACAAGCACGTGTCTGCAGAGATTTCTCCACTGCGTCTATCATGGATCAGCTGTGATCGCCGCTGCTGTTTATCAGTGTCACTCATCTGTGAATGAGCCAATCGCAGCCCTTTCTGTTGAGGCGTGACCAATCAAAGTGGGGTAAGAAAGAACTTACAAAACAAGGCTCAGAAAGCGAGCGGGATATTTATTTTTGTTTATTTACTATAAATGCTCGTGTTGTTTAAAGGTACAGTTTATATATTTGACTGTATTAAAGGACAAAATTGTGTTACAGAAGGTATATAAATATATTTATACATTTTAGAATTGCTGCTGTTAAGAATATAAAACTGTGTATGGAAAGCACCGTGATGCACAGAGATGCACCAAGACATCAAATTGAACCGAATCAATGGCATGATAATCGTAACCGAACTGAACCGTGAGACCAGTGTAGCTTCACACCTCTAATATATATGATATATGTGATTTTTTTCATCGCTATCCTTGTATTTTTAAGTGTAAAGTATTAAGTTTTAAAAGAGCAGTACAAAAATAAAGTATTATTATTAATCTTTACATCAGTGGTCAATAAATATATTTCGTTTTCAACATGGATGATAACTTGAACACCACACAATCACACTAGAGTGATTTCCAACAGATCATATAACACTGAAGACATGGTTCATGGATGAGTGGTTCAGATAGGACTGATGTTACCTGGTAGGTCCAGGGTCGGCCGCTCAGCATCTCCACGCACTGGAAGCCGGAAGTCATGCATTTGGCCGTGAACGCAGTGCCTTCCGGGAAGAGTGTCATGTCGATGCTCTGGCCCAGGTCGATGAGAGCCAGGCCATGCTGCAGGTTTTCCTGGTCAAAGCAGTCGTTCTCCAGAAACCTGAACACAGCATTCATGCAGGCGTTTAATACTCTATATTAATTCATTACAAACTTTACAGGTGCAACATTTTCCGGCATGTGTGTCCAAGTACATCAGGGTATAACAGGAATCAGAGTTATAGTCTGCATGAACTGGAAGCTCTGACAGACTTTTTTCATATTGTAATGCAGTTCCAAGAGAAACAGAATATTATATGAGAAAACAGTGGGCGTGGCTTGTTTTTTTCTCCTGCGAGCTGATTGGATGTAGTAAAGTAGGTGTTTTATTCAGAAAGATGGGGAGAAGGGTTTGGGGAGAGTTACTACAACCTAACAGACTCTTCCTGCTCACCATACCAGTTTGTTGTCTAAACTGACAGCTAGAGGGGCGTGGTTAAGTATGTTAGCCACGCCCAATACCTCAGACAGACCTGGGGTCCGTTCTTCGTACGTGGATTACTCAGTTAGCTGGATTTGGATATTGACGATTTGACACGATCCAGGATCGTTTCGTTCTTCAAAGCTGATCCGAGAGTTGTTGTCATAGCAACAGTTCTGCTAGCTCAAACCTGGTCGGGAGCAGGTTCAAATCATATAAACAGGATTAGATCGGCTCAGTTCAAGCAAAGATAATACAGAAAGTATGTTCCGAATTCTGATATTTTCTTACAGTAAAAGTTATATACACTTTTACACTACAAAATAGTAGTTTTTAACTATATATTTAAAGTTATAGTCATTAATAAAATAAATAAAGTTTTACATATTAATAAAACTTTTGCAATCTGCACCCTCGAAATGAAAGTACAAAGACTGCCACCTGCTGGTGCAAAGAGAAAACTTATTGATATGAACTTTTTAGATCGTTTTAGTACAAATTGTGTATAATAGAAATGCACAATATGTGACTTTTTTTAAAGCAATAATACATTTATGCAGTCATAAACATGTTTTGACAGTTAATATGCCAGTGTTTTGATGCTTCACAAAAGTTCCAGACGCCTTTACCAATATCAAAATGCTTTTGTAAACAACCAGTTATTCTTTACACCGATTAAAAAACGGCTACTATAATAAAGAAAATCTTTTCTAAATGTGGAACTAAATACATTGATTTGCATTGAAATACATGATGAATACTCTTGACACATGTAAGTATAAAGCCTGCAGCTCACAACAAATGTGAAGTTATTGTGTGTCATATTTAACAAGCCGTTTACTGCGAATTTGATGTAATTTTGCTCACATGGATAATTGAATATTAATCAGATGATGTCATTACGCTGCTGTGCCGTCAGCCAATCGTTGCATTGCTGATCATGATTTTGAGGATCGATAGATCTGTCCTTCATAACACACGCAGCGATCTCAGATCAGTTTATCCAGACATTCTAATCTGATTCGCGAACTTGTTTGAAGAACCAAATAAGCGAGAGATCAGTTATCAAGATTAAAAGATCCAGGATCTGCCAAATCATCTTAGATCATTTAAGCGAGGTACGAAGAACGGACCCCTGATCTGAGAATTTAACTGAAAACAACCAGGAAGTGCATTTTCAGATTTCAGTTAAAGATTACAAGAGCAAACTTGTTTTTTTTCTTCATGACATGCACAGATGAATGGATCAGCACTAAACTAGCAATGTGAGCTGACAAAATCACCATGGTTAGTTTTGATTTCATCTGTACTTTAAATGCAACGCTGCTTTTAAAGTAGTGTGTCAGTGATCTGAGCTTAGAATTTAGAAATGTTAAATATTTCTGCTACAAAAACACACTGATCTGCTTCATGAGACACACGTTAGCCCCCTGAGTACTGAGAGTACTGGCTAGTTTTACCACAGATTTATAATGCTTTGGAAGCTTCAGAAATAAAAGTCAGTCTCCAACAAGAGTCACACTGCTAAAAATGCTTTACTTACTTAGATTTTTTGTCTTGTTTCTAGTCCAAATATCTAAAAGTTCTTAAGTAATTGTAAAGATTTGTAAAAAAAAAACAGACAGCAGCACTTTTGCACAATCGATACCCAGCTGATTCAGTCGTTTTTATAGAGGACTTCTCTTCTTTTATCCATGTCAACATAAAGGCAGTGAGGTGCGCCTTTTCGGCCCTGATGCTATTTCGGCTGATGTTGACCTGGATCTGCGTCATAAACGCAACAAATAGGCTTTACCTTTTATTTTACAGCATATAAAGCATGTATGCACATTAGTGCAATATCATATTCAAACAACAAAACTGTTTACAAAAAGTCTACATATGCGCGCGTGTTGTCTTTTCATCACCGCAGCGCACGCACTTGAACCGCAAGGGAGAGAAAGGAAACCATATAGCAAGACATAATCTTTAAAATAATGATTTCTATTAAAAATGTAAAAGGTTTTGTGATTTATAATAATAACAGCGGGGCATTAAATAAATGCATATTTTCCATGGGGCGAGCAATTTGAGGAAGTCTGCTATTTTTATTTGACGGAAGAAAAAACATATGATTGGAAAAAAACAGCCTATGCCGGTTATTAATAATAAAATAATCAGTCAGTATTTTCGTTTTTTAATATAAATTAATTATTTAAGTAAAAATAATTTAGGGCAGTCCTTTTTATTTTATTCATTTTATTCTGTTCTTCTGTGCTAAACACTGCAGGTGCGTGAAAATGCTGTTGTTATGTTTTATTATTAATATGCTAGCATAGAACAATAAATCAGCATTTTATGCAATATTTAATGTGCCGGACACAAAATAGACACGTCAATTTGTTTAATATAAAATTAATAGTAATCTGACCAGTTAACCGTTAATAACCGATTAATGAGCGGCGGTTGTCGGGTAGCATAATTAACCGAAATGAGCATCCCTAAAAAGTGCTACAGAAATAAAGATACATTTAATTAAGTTAAACATTTGCATATCAGTCAATATTACTGAAATTAATATAAAAACTGAATATACATTTACACGTTTACATTACTACATTTAAATTGATATGGACTGAAATGCTAGACTTTAAATAAAAGCTGATCTCTGTGCTTTTACCTCTCACCCAGCAGGAAGTTGTCAGGCTTGATGTCTGCGTGGATGATGTGTGCCGCATGCAGCAGCTCCACCATCTTCAGGATGCAGACGCTGAAGTACAGCACCAGCGGCTGCGGCATCAGCTTCTCACTGCGCCTCTTGTACAGGTTTATAGCGTTCTGGAGGGACACACATCACGCATTACACATACATTTACTCCTGTTTCTGCCCTACAGGATGACTGAGACACAAAATAGACAACTACAAACGTTCACCAAAACATCACTGTTATTAGTGGTGTGGGGGAAAACAACCCATTAGAACAGGGGTCAACGATCTCGGTCCTGGAGGTTTAATATATTTGTTTTTAATTTGATAATTATGCATTTTGTAATTAGGTATCTTTTATTACTATCAATAATATTACTTTTATTTCATTTCTTCCTCTCTTATTTAATCCTTGTTAAGGAATGTGAAGTGATTTTGTTGCATAATCGGGCTGGTTCTTAATAAAGCAAAAAAAAAAAAATAGAATCTGTGTGTGTGTGTGTGTGTGTGTGTGTGTGTGTTCTCACCAGCAGTGTGCCGCAGTTGTGCAGTTGTCCGACGAGGACGCTGCCGTTGTTGAACAGATGAGCGGAGTGGATGCTGTTGTAGAGATGCCTCTCGCTGGGCTGCAGACGCTTGTTCAGCTGACAGTCAATGTAAAACTCCCAGGGGTTCGCAGGCTTCTGCACCTACAGGAAGAGCACGGGATGATCAATACCATCAATGCACATGATCACACTTAGTTATCATGGCAGAAACTCAGCTACACTGAAAAAAAAAAGAATAGAAATTTGTAAGTGTAAAAACTGAACGCTTCACTAGCGAGAAAACAGTTAAACAGAGCATCTGCAGCACGAGGATAAAGAAC
Organism: Danio rerio; assembly: GCF_052040795.2. Lineage (NCBI taxonomy): Eukaryota > Metazoa > Chordata > Actinopteri > Cypriniformes > Danionidae > Danio > Danio rerio. Next base: position 2,689,132 of record NC_141040.1, read on the forward strand.
GAGCCTCCTCCATTCAGCCTCTTTACTTTCTCTATACTTTTACTCTTTACTCCTCAACTTCGGTGAAGTGAGGAAACTGTGGAAACTCACTCAACTGAACACATTCATTAGCTCACATTATCAATTAAGTTTGTTAAGAGCAAAGATTTTTCAAAACTATTTCTAAATTCAGTTCTAATCTCCAGCAAATGAATAAATGAACAATAATAACGAAGTGTGCTCAAAAACCTGAGCTTTTTCCAAACACACATCCTGTTCTTATGCCCCATATGGTGATGCAGACGTCTCCAAAACCCCACAGGTGGACAAATTCACACTTGTGTTTATTAAGCAATATAAATATGAATATAATAAATAATACTGATAATAATAATAACATTATACTAATGCAGATGTCATGAATGAACTGAAAAAGCCCCCCGAGGTGAAGAAGGTATGGAGAAAGTGGTGTTTATATATTGTAAATAATTATTTTTGTAATATTTTAATTTTATTAATATTTTATATTTATTACCTTTAACTGTTTTCATCTGTAAAGATGTGTGTGTTGCTGTACATTCTGTGTGTATTAAGCAATGTGTAAACATTTGGGTGGGTGTGTGTGAGTGTCTGAGAGAGAGAGAGAGAGAGAGAAAGAGAGAGAGAGATTGAGAGACCGACCTTGAGGAAGAGCTTCTGTGTGGTCATGAGGTTGGTGGCCTGGTAGACGGTGGCGAACGCTCCCTGTCCCAGAACAAAGTCCACACGCAGAGACTCTCCAGCTGGGAAACGCATCAGGACTTCATATTAGACAGCACAAACTGAGACATCTTCTCAATAACAGAGATAATACATTACTACAAAACTCACGCACCATATTGAAGCTGAATATATATTTACAGAGTGTATGTATATGTGTGTGTGTACGAATATATAAGTTACAATCATAACAATTTATTGAACTGATTTCATATATTTATTTATATCATATTTTTATTTATTTTGATTAAATATATTCATTTATATTACTTACTAATTTAATTTATTATTTATGTTCATTTTTGTTAAAACTATATAATTTATTTAATTTGTTATTTATTTATAATCAGCTTATTTATATATTTATTGCATTTATTTATTTATTTATATTTAATAATGTATATTTTGTATTTAATTGTATTTATTTATATTATGTTTCAGGTGTATTTAAGTTCAATTAAATGTATTTATATTGTTTACTTTATTATTTTTTATATTCAATTGATCTATATACCTAATTGATGTATTTATACTATCCATTACATTTATTTATTGATATTGAATTAACATATTTAATTTATTCATTTATATTGTTTATTTTAAAGTTGTTTATATTTTTATTAAATGTATTTATATTTCATTTTTTTTTATTTATATCATTTATTTATTTTATTATTATTTAAATGTATTTCTATATTTAGTTTGACACTTTTATTAATTATTTTTTTTTATTTATATTTAATGACTAATATATATATATATATATATATATATATATATATATATATATATATATATATATATATATATATATATATATATTATTATTATTATTATTATTAGCAGGACGTACCGATCTGGACGGTCATTTTGGGAGTGATGGAGGGCAGGTGGCAGCTCCAGACGGTGAGGTTGGGCTGTGAGGAGAGAGGAGGCTGCAGGTTCGAGAGCAGAGACACAATCAGCTCCTCGTCCCAAGGGTCCGGCACCAAAGGAGCACACACTGCAGGAGCACACACATAATGAGAACAGGCCATTTACACTTGATATTTATTTAATATCATTTGATTTATTTATATTATTCATTGAATTTATTTATATATTTAAATTATTAATTTATATTACTCATTAATTTAATTTATCATTTATGTATGTTTATTTTGTTAAATTGTATTTATTATCTATTTATACATTTAAATCTATCTATATTATTCATTCAATTTTTAATAATTTATACATTTAATTTACTTATTTGATATAATTGTATTTATTTTATGTACTTAATGTAATTATTAAAATTTAATTAAATGTATTTATATTATTTAATTTACTATTTATTTATATTCAAATTATTATCTATAGTTAATTTTACTTATATTATTCATTTTGTTTATTTAAATGTAATTAGTTTATATATTTAATATACTCGTTTATATTGTTTATTTTTAATTAATATTTTTTATTTTATTTAATTAGATTTATTTTATTTTTTATATTATGCATTTCATTATTATTATTTAGATTACATTTATTTATATATTCAATTTGACTTTTATATTATTCATGTATTTATTTATATTTAATATATATATTTAATCATTATTTATAAATGTACATCTGTGAAACATTTCCTCAATCAGCTGGTGTGTATTATTATTACCAGTAAACAAACTTGACACAGAAATATAGAAACCTCACTACCAGTGTTTCGGAAGTCTTATTGCAGAGCAACACAAACAAAAGGCAGAAGTATAAATGCACTGCTACATGTAAGGTCTGCACTGTGGGTTACGGAGATCACTCGATGCAGAAGTCTAATTGTTATGGCAGTACCTGCTCTGGATGTGTCCATGGGGCTCATGGGTGCTCTGGGGGTCCTGGCACCCTGCGGGGGGCTAGTCATGACATTCAGATGCTGTTCTACTGGCCGCTGTGGGCTGGCAGTGTGTGACCAGTCTGCTCTTGGACTCCAGTGCTCCTCCTGAGCGGCTGCTGGGGTTCGCTTGGGACTCATCAGGAGAGACTCATGCAACACTTGCAGTGCTTCCACGCCTGGCTCCCGCTGCAGGAAAGACCTTTCAGGAAGCAGAACGTCCACTTCCTCCATGTGTAAAGCATGCTCTGCTATTGGCTTAGGGCTCATGGCCCACAGGAAGTCTGTTTTAGGTGGTTTCTCTGGACTCTGGTAGATGTTCCAGGCTCCAGGGACAGGAGGGGGACTCATCATGACATCCAAATCTGGTTCTGCTGCATGTGTGGAGCTGTCCATCTGGAACCAGTTGAGTCCAGGAGCGGCTCTGGGGCTCATGTCTGGAATATCCGGTGTCTCCAAAGGCTTCATCCCTGACGAATGCCTGTGGAAGGAGGTCGTGGGCAGTAGGTCTTCATCTTTGGCTGTGTCCAGAAGCGAGGGCTCCTTCTCTGGGCTCTGATAGATGCTCCAGGCGGGTCTGCTGCTGTTCCTCAAGGACTCGTCCTGTGCTCGGAGGGCCGTGTAGTCGGGAAAGGACAAAGCAGCCAGCGGGTGTCTGCTGCTGCAGCTGCTCTGGGCCAGAGAAACTCCTTGACTCTGCTGTGCTAAAGACACCCCCTCCCCAACTATAGTGCCCTGAGCCTGCATGCTGCACTCGGCCGGCTTCTCCTCCGCTGGGCTCTGCTCCATGATCGGGCTGCAAGCAAACCCGATACAGGTTAGTTACTCCACACTTACAGTGCCGCAAATGGCACACGATGAAGTGTGTACTTACACACTCAACAGTATTGAATCTAGTGTCGTCCTAAGCGGAACACTAAGCGGAAACTCAAACCGTTTCACAGATGACATTTGATGTTTTAACAACTGACAGCGCTATACGCTAGTGTTTAACAACAGGTGGTGCTCTAGGCTAGTGTTTAATAACATGTGGCGCTCTAGGCTAGAGTTTAACAGCAGACGGACCTCTAGGCTAGTTTTAGCAGGAGATTGACCTCTAGGCTAGTTTTAGCAGCAGACGAAGCTCTAAGCTAGTTTTAATAGCAGACGGCGCTCTAGGGTAGTTTTAACAGCAGACTGCGCTCTAGGCTGGTTTTAACAGTAGACGGCGCTCTAGGCTAGTTTTAATAGCAGACTGCGCTCTAGGCTAGTTTTAACAGCATACTGCGCTCTAGGCCAGTGTTTAACAGCAGACGGTGCTCTAGGTTGGTTTTTACCAGCAGATCGCGCTCTAGGCTTGTTTTTAAACAGCAGACGGCGCTCTAGGTTGGTTTTTACCAGGAGATGGCGCTCTAGGCCAGTGTTTAACAGCAGATGGTTTTTTAGGTTGGTTTTTACCAGCAGATGGCACTCTAGGCTTGTTTTTAAACAGCAGGCGGCGCTCTAGGTTGGTTTTTACCAGAAGGTGGCGCTTTAGGTTGGTTTTTAACAGCAGACGGTGCTCTAGGTTGGTTTTTAACAGCAGATGGCACTCTAGGCTAGTGTTTACCAGTAGACGGCGCTCTAGGCTAGTTTTAACAGCAGATGGAGCTCTAGGCTAGTTTTAACAGCAGACGGCGCTCTAGGCTAGTTTTAACAGTAGATGGCGCTCTAGGCTAGTGTTTAACAGCAGATGGTGCTCTAGGCTAGTGTTTAACAGCAAACGGCGCTCTAGGTTGGTTTTTACCAGCAGATGGCGCTCTAGGCTTGTTTTTAAAACAACAGACGGAGCTCTAGGTTAGTTTTTAACAGCAGATGGCGCTCTTGTTTTTAATATACCGCTCCTACATCAGAAAACATCAAAGACAGTTAATTTCATTCAAGATAATGTGACACATGAACTAATTAAATATTTATGGATAATAACTGTCTATAATTAAAGCCTGGTTATTTAACATACTAAATAAACTTCAAGTAACAGAAAAAAGAACACAGAATCAGTGCTTCAGACTGCCGCTCTGTGAGGACGTTACCTGAGTTTGGTGGGCTGTCTGAGGTATGGGGTTTCCTCTGCAGCGCTGACGCCTCTGACCACTGCGTTTTCCTCTGAGAAAAAACAGTTAAAGTCAGAGTCGGATGAGCAGCGGCGTAACAGATGACTGCTGGTGTGTGTCATACCTTGGCTCTGCTCTGCATCCCAAGAGTGTGGAGCGTGAGGGTGCAGCGGTGTGGACACCAGGTGAGCAGACAGGCTGAAATCCCGTGTATGGTTCGGACATGGGCCCACAGAGACGTTTCGTGCACCCCACATGGTGCTCTCATCCGTGATGAACTCTGTGCTGACTGGAGTCTCCTAATGGAGGCACACACACAGACACACGGGTAAACTAGGGCAAAATGATTCTGGGGGAAATGATCCCATGTAATAGATAGAAATATGTATATACAGTTGAAACTAGAACTTGACATACACTCTAAAAAAAAGGAACATAAGCATTTTTTTTTAAATGTCTGATGGTAAATCATACTAAACGTTTACTATTTTAGGTTAGGATTACCCAAATGATTTAAATTTGCTAAACGCCAGAATAAGAGAGAATTTTTTATTAATTTCTAGACAGTCAAAAGTTTACACACATTTCCTTGGTATTTTTTTAGCTTTGCTTGTAAACTGTATACCTTTGGTCACATGTTTTGGGTCTCCTTCCACAAGCTTCTCACAATAGTTTGCAGGAATTTTGGCTCATTCCTCCTGACAGAATTGCTGTAACTGAGTCAGATTTGTTGGCTGTCTTACTTGCACAAGCTTTTTCAACTCTGATCACAAATTTTCTATAGGATTGAGATCAGGGCTTTGTGATGGCCACTCCAAAACATTCACTCTGTTGTCCTTAAAGAACATTTTACATAATTTGGCAGTGTGCTGAGGGTCATGGTCTGTTTGGAAGAGCCATTTGTGGCCAAGTTTTAATTTCCTGGCTGATGTCTTGAGATGTTGCTTCAGTATTTCTCCATAATGTTCTTTCTTCATGATGCCATCTATGCTGTGAAGTGGACCAGTCCCTCCTGCAGCAAAACAGCCCCACAACATGATGCTGCCGCCCCCATACTTCACAGTTGGGATAATGTGCCTAGGCTTGTAAGCTTTCCCCTTTGTCCTCCAAATGTAACACTGGTCATTATGCCCAAACAGTTCAATCTTAGCTCCAGAGCACAGGACATGTCTCCAAAAATTAGTCTTTTTCCCAGTGTAATTTAGTAAATGATAATCTGGCGTTTCTGTTGATTCTGGCTTGTTGATTTTTCCATGTTGTCACACAAGGAAGCAGTGTGTTTTAAAAATCCCAGTATCGATGCTTACCAAAATATCGATATTTTTGACAACACTAATCCAAACTGTGACACTTACATTGGCTTTGGACACTGGGATTTCCATCAGTGCTCGCGTCACCGCTGGCTTGTTTCCAGCCTGATCAGACCTGAAGGACAGAGAATGCGGTCTGAGCATCAGAAAAACAACTTGCAGAAGTGGTTCACTGTACACAGGGTTCTTACACAATTTTTCAAAAGTAAATTTTAAGCACTTTTTAAGATACTTTAAGGTTTACCTGCATGTGACGTTACAATATACATATTTATAGCAGACGCTATTTGATATACAGGTAGCATTCAGTAGTATAGTACAGTAGAGTAAGAGTTATTTTATGCAAAAGCAAATATACTTATTTTATTGACATTTTTAGTAATTATTATCTATTTTGTAACAAATTATTATGACACCATTGTGATTACTTTAATTACACTACAATCGCCAGCCACTTTATTAGGTAGTCCAACTCCTCGTTAACTCAAATTTCTAATCAGTCAATCACATGGCAGCAACTTAATGCATTTAGGCATGTAGACGAAGATGATTTAAGTGAATTTTAACGAGACATGGTTTTTGTTGCCAGACAGGCGGGTCTGCGTATTTCAGAAACTGCTGATCTACCGGGATTTTTACACACAACCATCTCTAGGGCACGACATGTCCAACCTTGAGACGGATGGGCTACAGCAGCAGAAGAGCACACCGGGTGCCGCTCCTGTCAGCTAAGAACAGGAAACTGAGACTACAATTCACACAGGCTCACCAAAACTGGACAATAGAAGATTGGAGAAACGTTGCTGCTCTGATGAGTCTCCATTTCTGCTGACACATTCCGATGGTCGGGTCAGAATTTGGCCTCAACAACATGAAAGCATGGATCCATCCTGCCTTGTATCAACAGTTCAGGCTGGTGCTGGTGATGTAATGGTGTGGGGGAGATTTTCTTGGCACACTTTGGGTCCATTAGTACCAACTGAGCATTGTGTTAACTCCACAGCCTACCCGAGTATTGTTGCTAACCATGTCCATCCCTTTATGACCACAGTGTATCCATGTTCTGATGGCAGCAAGATAATCCTCCAGCAGGATAACGCACCATGTCAAAGCGTGAATCATCTCAGACTGCTTTCCTGAACATTGCAATGAGTTCACTGTACTCAAATGGCCTCCACAGTCACCAGAGCTCAATCCAATAGAGCACCTTTGGGATGTGGTGGAGCGAGAGATTGGCATCATGGATGTGCAGCCGAAAAATCTGCAGCAACTGTGTGATGCTATCATGCCAATATGGAGCGAAATCTCTAAGGAATATTTCCAGTAGCTTGTTGAATCACAAAGACAGTTCTGAAGGCAAAAGAGGGTCCAACCCAGTACTAGTAAGATGTACCTGATAAAGTGGCTGGTGAGTGTATTGCAATGCATCGATTGATAACATCTAATATTGGAAAAAGACAAAAAGTGTTTAAGCATTTTCAATATTTCCCATCAGCCCTATGCAAGCCTGATTGCAGGATGAATGAAGGCCTGGTCTCACCCTGCGCTCTGTGACTGATCTCGGTCCTGGTAGATCATGAACGGAGTTGCGCTGGCAGCTTTTACACAGGAGGGGGCGCTACCTAAACATCACAATAACATTACAGCCAGCAGAAACACATCCCTGAATAAACAACCAGCAGCCAAAGCAGAGAATGCATGCATGTATGCATGTGTGTGTGCGCATGTATACATGCATGTATATACAGTATGTGTTTGTGTGTGCGCCTTTCTGTTTGTGTGCACATCTCTATGTTTGTGTGTATGTATGTGTGCATGCATGCATTTGTACACGTGTGTGCGCACGTATATGTGTTTGTACATGCATGCGTGTATGTAGGTGTGCAACTGGTTTGTGTTGGTCTGTGTGTGTGGTATGTGCATTCATGCATGATTGTGCATATGGGTATACATGTGTGTATGATGCATGCATATATGCGTGTATGCATGTGTTTGCGTGTGTATGTTGGATTGTTTTGCTTGTGTGTATCTCTCTGCGTGTACGTGTTTATGAATGCATGCATGTATGTATGTATATTTATGTGTGTATGCAAGTAATAATGTGTGTGTGTGGTTGTGAATGGGTGAGTGTCAGTGTATGCACTATGTGTGTATGTCTGCATGAATGTATGAATATAATGCATGTGTGTGTATGGTTTTGCACGGGTGAGTGTGTGTGTGTGTGTGTGTGTGTGTGTGTGTGTGTGTGTGTGTGTGTGTGTGTGTGTATATATATATATATATATATATATATATATATATATATATATATATATATGAATGCATGCATGTGTATGTGTGTGCGTGTATGTATGCATGTATTTATGCATGCATATAAGAATGTGAGAGTGTATGTTGGTAGTTATGCATGGGTGTGTGTGTGTGTCGTACTGATCCGGCAGCTCTTCTCGAAGCTGTCTTCAGGCTGAACGCTGCTGTTGAACATGGACTCCTGGAGGAGCGTCGGCGCTTGAAACATGTCCATGATCACACCTACATGAGGACACAGAGCGACACAAACACAGCAGTTCCCTCATTAACATCACCACACACTCCAACAACTCCACATCATCACACACTCCAGCCTTTCTACACAATCTCCAATTCAAGATTTCAACCTTACCAGGCTCAAACTTCCTCCAGACCGTTTTTTTTACGATTCTAACCTTCTCATAAACAGTTTTGACACTCAACTTCTAACAAGCATGTGGCATTCTGACCTGTGCTGACATTTTTTCCACAGAAAATAAAGGAAATGAATCGTGTCTCTTTTGCAGTAGTCAGCGTAATAACAAAGAGTGCAGTATTACATGTGGCCTGAAGTGAAGTGTGATCTGCGAGTGTGCTCTTACCCAAAGCCTCGCGTGTGTTGACGGTGGGTGAAGGCAGAACCCGGGACGGTGTGGCCTGAACGAACCCCAGGGATGTGTTGGGGGTGACATGAGAGTGATTGAACCCACCATACGATGCTGACGGTGAGAAAGAGAGAGTGATAAAAAGCAACGTAAGTGAGAGGATGCAAGGACTTGGTGTACTTAACGTGTTTGAAATACAGCACCCATACTTTGAATTCGATACCGGTCAGTTCCAGATCTATATCTTTTTCTTATAGGGGTGTGAGAAGACGCTTACTCCACGAGCCGAGACATGAGCTTGGGTTCATCTAAATTTGATTTGTGACCGTTTTGACTTTAAAGGGCACCTAGGTTACCCCTTTTTTCAGATTTAATATAAGTCTTTTGCGTCTCTAGAATGTGTATATAAAGTTTCAGATCAAAATACCCATCAGATTTTTCATTATACCTTTTACAAGATGCTGTTTTATACTGATTTCCAGCAGGGGGTGGTTTTGTCGTACTGCGCCTTTAAGACGAGTCTTTCCCGCCCACTATTTCTACATGCCTCCTCCCTCAGCTGCGTCAGACAACAGACAGACTTAAAGGAAGAAGGTCTCATGTAGCGTTTGTGAGATACTACAGTAAGAACTAACATTTACTAATCAGTATTGTGAAGTTGCATTGATGAGTCACACACAATATCGTTACAAAGTTAACGCGCGCGCACACGCACACACACACACACAGATACACACGCAGGCAGGCAGACAGACAGACAGAGCGCGCTTAGCTTAGTTAAGGCTAACCTCAAGTGCTGTGTGGATATCTGTTATGCTAATGTACAAAATAAACCTGATTTAACTTCCACAAACCGGGATTGAAGCGTCTTCTTTTATAATTGTTCTGACACGCGGCTGTGCTGATGAAGTAAAACGCTGTAATTAATTACACACATACTCTGTTTTAAAACACTTTAAACATGTGAAACTTACTCTTAATCACATTTGATGATGATTGCTGATCCTAGCGAACAGAACAGAGCTTTTATTCCCGGTTGCTTTGCGTATGTCTGCCTGGTCTTGTTGACATATACACGCGACTACCGGAACATGTTAATGCGCGAAGCTGTCAATCAATTCGGTGGGCGGGAAAATAAATAAAAAAAAAAAAAAAAAAAAAAAAAAAAAAAAAAAAAAAAAAAAAAAAAAAAAAAAAAAAAAATCGCACACCTACGTAATGGTGCGATCGATTTGAAAACAGCTCCAATTGGCCGACCCTTTTTTTTGTAGTTAAATTGAAAAAAAAAAGGACTGGGTGTGTTCAAATCACCCCAGTATGACGGTCTATACACTATACCAACACACAGATCTGTCCAAACAGCTTGAAAAGTAGATTTTTTACCATAGGTGCCCTTTAAGCATATCTGAAGTGCTATTCCATCGCATGGTTAATGTGTGAGCTGCAGTTGCAGAAGCCTGTGCTTTTGGATGCAGCAACCATTGAAAAGCAGTTCTGCCCCAAGCAAACGAGTGCACGCACAACAGAAGCAGCCCAGGTACTAGTTTCACCCTCATGCTTAATCATAACATCACAACCCACCAGACGACTTTTACCCTCGACGGGAAATCTCGTCACGATTTAGTCCGGCAAGATCTTGTCACACCCCTAATGTCCTAACAATAATACATACATGTCTTTTTTTTAATTTTGAGCTGGGGTTTTGATCGCTGAAGAGAGCACTCTGATTGGTTATTCAGCAACGAATCAGAGCACGAGAACAAAAACTGAAGTGGCATAACAAGTTAACAATAGGGTATGTGCACACGGACATTTAATTTTCAGTCAGCCAGCCCAAGTGCTTCTCGTGAACTGTGGAGCCATCGCAGAAATAGTCATGATTAACGTCTGATTTCATTACAAATATAGAAAAATATGGAAATTCATCTTAACCCAGTATTTTCAAGCGTTTCTGTGCTAACCTGATGTTACTGGCGGCACTAGCATTTACACAGTCTTTCATCTCGCTTTACAACTAAATGAATGCTTGAGACTATATAATGAAACGTAATTACATTACAGCATTGATGCGGTAAAAGCAACCATATGAAATTGAAAATAGTCACAGTAGCCTTTCTCCAGAAGTTTATCACGGGCTGAAAAGCACTAGCTGTGCAAATAGCTCATTCAAGTCAAGTAGGAACACAAAGAAGCCGGCTGCAAATTTGCTACATTAATTAAACGTTTACAAACGATATGGATAATTAGATTATTTTCAGAAGCAAATACCCCCATGGTGAGCGAAAATAACTGTGATAGTGGTACTGAATGCTGCTTTGTTTACACTTTTTCTGTGTGATTTGAACTTCTGGGGTCCGTTCTTCGTACGTGGATTACTCAGTTAGCTGGATTTGGATATTGACGATTTGACACGATTCAGGATCGTTTCGATCGATCGTTTTGATCCGAGAGTTGTTGTCATAGCAACAGTTCTGCTAGGTCAAACCTGATCGGAAGCAGGTTCAATTCATATAAACAGGATTAGATCGTCTCAGTTCAAGCAAAGATAATACAGAAAGTATGTACCGAATTCTGATATTTTCTTACAGTAGTAGTTATATACACTTGGGAAAATGGTACATATTTTTTAACTATATATATAAAGTTATAGTTATTAATAAAATAAATAAAGTTATATATATTAATAAAACTTTTGCAATCTGCACCCTCGAAATGAAAGTACAAAGACTCACCTGGTGGTGCAAAGAGAAAACTTATTTATTTGAACTTTTTAGATCACTTTAGTACAAATTGTGTATAATAGAAATGCAGAATATGTGACTTTTTTTAAAGCAATAATACATTTATGCAGTCATAAACATGTTTATAGTTAATATGCCAGTGTTTTGATGCTTCACAAAAGTTGCAGACGCCTTTACCAATATTACAATGCTTTTGTAAAGAACCAGTTATTCTTTACACCGATTAAAAAACGGCTACTATAATAAAGAAAATATTTTCTAAATGTAGAAATAAATACATTGATTTGCATTGAAATACATGATGAATACTCTTGACACATGAAAGTGTAAAGCCTGCAGCTCACAACAAATGTGGAAGGTTATCGCGTGTCATATTTAACAAGCCGTTTACTGCTAATTTGATGTAATTTTGCTCACATGGATAATTGAATATTAATCAGATGATGTCATTACGCTGCTGTGCCGTCAGCCAATCGCTGCATTGCTGATCATGATTTCGAGGATCGATAGATCTGTCCTTCACAACACACGCAGCGATCTCAGATCAGTTTATCCAGACATTCTAATCTGATTCGCGAACTTGTTTGAAGAACCAAATTAGCGAGAGATCAGTTATCAAGATTAAAAGATCCAGGATCTGCCAAATAATCTTAGATCATTTAAGTGAGGTACGAAGAACGGACCCCTGGTTTCCCATTGTGAACGAAAAGACAGACACTGCCCCCTGCTGGTGCGTAAATATACATCCTCATGCAGGCGCAGACTGTGCTTGTTTCATGCTTTGTGGCCGTTCACCTTCTCTACAGCTCTGTGTATCATAAGGAGACTCATACTCACTGTCTGCTTCCCCCTGGACACACACATCCCTGTGGACAGATAACAGAGTTACAGCATCAGATCATCACCATTAACATCACGCTGTTATCACAGCTGCAGTTAACTGCTGAGAATACACTAAATTATTTTTTCCAGCATTCTGCAGTGTGTATTTCTATGTGTTCAAAAGAAGAAAGAAACTTTGAAATGATGACAGAATTTACATTTTTGGCTGAACTATCCCTTCAACATTTGAATTTAAGCTGTGATGAGGACAGTCTGTCTCTGTGAAATCAGTAGGTAAACACAGATGCTGTTGTGTGTTTGACACTCACTCTTGTCTGCTTTGAGGAACGCTGCTATGGATCTCTGAAGGCCTGTCCGGCTGCTCCAGGACACTCTCTCGCTCAGGTCTGGAGTCAAGCGCTGCAGTGAGAAACGGCTCCGCAGGGGAACAGCTTGTGACAGGGGGATCAGCCTGCTGAAACGCTGAGCCCTGCTGCTCCTGCACAGCATTACAAACACAAATCACACTTCATCAGCAATAAAAACTGTTAAATTACTGTTAAAGCATCTAAAAAGTAAAATTGGATAAAATTTACATTTAATTTTGCATGTAAATTACATGAAAATTGCATATATATATAAATATATATATATATATATATATATATATATATATATATATATATATATATATATATATATATATATATATATATATATATATTATATATATATATATATATATATATATATATATATATATATATATATATATCACAATTTTATTTTGCAAATATTTAAATACTTTATGCTATCCTAATTTTGTCCTGTAACTTTAATCCTAAACTTGTCCTTAATTTTGGACTTGAGATCAAAGTCATTTACTATAAATCATGGCACTCTGCTTTGAGGTGTAGTAGTTTGAGACGTACCATAACAGCGGGCGTCACAGGGTCTGTCTGTTCTGCTGGCTTTAGACTCATGTTCCTCTCCAGATCATCCAGCAGCTGCTTAAGCTTCCTCACCTCCTCTTCCTCTTCCCACAGCCGCTGCTGCTCCTCCGCTGCTCAGACAACAGCAATTATATGATCACAGTTATTCACTGTACTGTACTCAGAGTAAGACACCAAACACTGCCTGCTTTCCTCCGACCGCTTACAATGTGCGACAACACACTCTTAATCGCAGTGTAAAACTGAGCATAGGTGCTGTAGAGTTGTGATTAAAAAAAAACTGTTCAAGATCCTAAAAATGCATTGATATTCCCTCTAGAATTGATTGTTTATTTTTAACAGCAGGTGGCGCTGTATCCTTTACAAACGTTGATTTTTTTAGCCAATCCTTACACAAACCTCTTGAAGTAATCATTGATAAAGTTAGGAAAGGTTTAAGCGGGTTATAAGAGTGTAGATAGTGAGCCGTTTATATTAATCTAATGACAAAAGCAACAAAAAGTCAAAGCAACAAAATCAGCCAAACACATTAACGCTAATGTCAGGAAGAGCACTTGCACATTCATTCATTTTATTTTCGGCTTAGTCCCCTTATTAATCTGGGGTCGCCACAGCGGAATGAACCGCCAACATATCTAGCATGTGTTTTACACAGAGGATGCCCTGTAACCCATCACTGGGAAAAGTACTTGAGCATATGGTAAAAAATTAGCCTCAAGTCTTATTTCTGTTAAACCCTATCCTAGAATGCCGTCTGTTGTTAGCCTAGAGCGCCGTCTGCTATTAAACACTGGCCTAGAGCGCAATCTTCTGTTAGCCTAGAGCGCCGTCTGCTGTTAAACACTAGCCTTGAACGCCGTCTGCTGTTAAACACTAGCCTAGAGCGCCTGTGCTGTTAAAAACTAGCCTAGAGCGCCGTCTGCTGGTAAACACTAGCCTAGAGCGCCGTCTGCTGGTAAACACTAGCCTAGAGCGCCGTCTGCTGGTAAACACTAGCCTAGAATGCCGTCTGCTGGTAAACACTAGTCTAGAGCGCCGTCTGCTGGTAAACACTAGCCTAGAGCGCCGTCTGCTGGTAAACACTAGCTTAGAGCGCCGTCTGCTGGTAAACACTAGCTTAGAGCGCCGTCTGCTGTTAAACACTAGCCTAGAGCGCCGTCTGCTGGTAAAAACTAGCATAGAACGGCGTCTGCTGGTAAAAACTAGCCTAGAGCGCCATCTGCTGGTAAAAACCAGCCTAGAGTGCCATCTGCTGTTAAACACTAGCCTAAAGCATAAACAAAATCTAGCTTAGAGCGTCTTCCGATTTTAAAAACTAGCCTAGAGGATATGTCCTAGTTGTAAAAAATAAGCCTAGAGCATCGTCTGCTGTTAAAACTAGCTTAGAGCGCCGTCTGCTGGTAAATACTAGTCTAGAGCGCCGTCTGCCATTTCAACTAGCCTAGAGCTCAATGTGCTGTTAAAATTAGCCTAGAGCGACGATTAAAGGCTGACTCAAAATCAATTCAAGAGTGAATTTCGATGGATTTTAAAAAGCAAAATAGCTTTCTCTAATGATTTTTTGCCACAGCTTTAGTCTAGAACAGACGCTTCATCTCACCCAGCCGACGCTGTTCTTCTTGCTGTCTGCATTTATCGAAGTATCGTCGGGCTCGCAGCTCTTCAAATGACAGCTCTGATCCCTCACACTGCAGCTCTTTCACGCAGTACATCGACACCGTCTCAGGGGCGGTATAGCCGGCTGGCCGCACCGGGTTATTCTCAGACCGAGAGATGCTGAGGAAGGAGAGCAAATTCACAACATCATCATCACAATCATTATCATAAACCATCAGTGTAAAGAAGGGTTGACAAAGTATCAAGTTCAATATTTAAATATTAAAAATGTCCATTTCCCACTGACATTTGAGCGATGTTGAGCATGTTCTTAAACACTGCTGATTGGCCATTGTGTTCAACAGAAATGACTGTGATTGGCTGTGAAGGTCATCGGTTTACAAATACATGGACACATAATACTTTAGGGGCCTTAAATGTATCGAAATTTGATTTGTCAGCTTTCAATTCTTCAGACAGAGTGAACACCCTAGTTTAAGAACGAGCTCAAATGTTAGCAGGAAATGAACATTTTATTAGCGATGGTTACCGGACTTGATACTTTTGATAACCCTAGTGTGCAGGGGTTTGAGTTTCACTAGTGAACATGAAGTTATTGTCTTAAACACTCACACGGAGACCATTCTCGGAGCAGGACACGCCGCTTCTGGTTCCTGCAACACAGAGGGGTTAATCAACAGCTGAGTTCACAACAACATGGAAACATGGTCACTATTTTCACCCTCACTTCCCTGATCTTGATGGTTAATTTAGATTTTGTGACTGTATCCGATTTTTTTGATGACCTGCTAACATCCTCTTTTAAAAGTGACTTGTATCCAATCGTCTGCATTTACACAGCACACGGTAAATGCGCAATGACCAGGAGGGAAAAAAAAAAGAAAGAGCGGGCGCTGTTTTACAAGCTGTTTTACTATAGTTTATGACAGAAAGGCTCTCATTTGTCCATCTTCTTTTGGTATATAGGCTTTTTTAAACCTCTAGGCATCTTAATGTAATGTACATGGCGTGATTTATGCATGTGATGTATGCACTAGTTTTCTATAAGTTTATACTGGTTACGTGGCGGACATTGCGCTCTCTTGCTCTCGTTAACATGCTTAAATACCTGTGCTATATGACAATATGAAAGCTGTTTAAGTCCTCGCGTATGAGATTTAAGGTTTGGGACTCTGCTGAAGTCTGTTCTAAAATGAAAGTGTCAGACTTGACGTCACTCCCTAAGGTTTTTAATGACGCGCGACTCACATTGACAGGTGAAAGTCCGATCTACCTACTTACACTGCAGACACGAGAACACAGATCCAATTCATAGCGGATAAATTTCAACATATGAACAAGGCCTGAATCTGATCTGAGTAAATCGGAATCCATGTGATTTGTTCCTACATGTATATGAGCCATATCCGATCCGTGCCACATGAGAGAAAATAAAAATCTAAATCGAGTCAGTGCAGTGCAGTGTAAATGCAGCCTAAGTTGTTATTGAGGTTATGTGATTTGTTTGTTTTGAAGATTGATCGTCTCCTTTGGGGATCATAAATAAATATAACATACGTCTAAAAACCATAATATACGCTGTATAAGATTATAATTAAATTGCATGTCTGAACAAATAAATATGAATATGTTTGCAATATTTTTAACATGCACTGAATATACACACATGCAGGACTAGCATTGTTTTATATCTGTGAAATCCAAATGTGAATCTGTACATATGCACATACATCAGATTTCTCTATGAGGGTAGTCATGCTATGTGTAAAGAATTGTTACATATTACTGAGATGATCTTGTTGATTTTTAAGTGGTCACTTTTAAATAAAAGCCATTTAATGCATTCTCAAAATGGCAGAAACAACAAACTGGCTTAATACACAGAATGGCATTTATTTGTAACACACAGAGACAAACAAAACACAGAACAAAAACTGGCATCTCAGGACGCTTGCTGACTATATGGAGGATGAGGGAGCTCTCTGATTACATCTAAAATACCTTCATGTTCAGAAGACGAAGGAAGGCCTCAGGGGATTGTTGCGGTAGAGAGAACAACTGTACCTTGCACTGCGGCTGAACATTGTCTCTGGGTCGGGTGTTCTGGTTTACCATCCTGGAGTTTTGAAGAGGATGGCGGACGTGATCTGAGTCAATGAAGAGACAGAAACATTACGAATATCAGTCCTTATCAGGATAGCAGGAGATTGGGCTCAAGCACACATTACTCTACCTGACGGTGCTGCCGGAGTGCTCGCAGACGTCCTTTCCTGGAAGAACCTGCAAAAACACCAGAATTCAAGAAGATCTGGGGGGTCTAAGTGAGCAAAATCTGGATTATTGTCTACAATATTTTATTGGTAAAGCACCCACTCGAAAGCACAGACAAAACGGGTTTCTTTTTTTAAAATGCAACCGGTCCATTCTCATGTAAAATTCTGAATGCTTGCTATAGTTGATTCTGAGGCCCACCGCAATGTAATGTAGGAGTGGGGTTTCCCCACCCACTGAATTGATTGACAGACGTGTATTAAAATATCAACAAAGTAGGATGTGTGCAAAGCAACAGGGATTAAAAGATCTGTTCAGCTCGCTGTGTTCAGCAGGACCTCAAGAATGAGTTTTACAAGTTTAAAACGGTTCAAAAACAGTACATGTTTATAATGAATTACAGCGATTTTACTGTCTAATTTACTGTCTGTTTAATTATAAAAGAGAATGCTTCAATCCTGATTTGTGGACGTTAAATCAGGTTTATTTTTTATATTAACAAAGGACATCCATACAGCAGTGTGTATGTGTGTGTGTGTGTGTGTGTGTGTGTGTGTGTGTGTGTGTGTGTGTGTGTGTGTGTGTGTGTGTGCACGTGCAGAAACTTTATAGTGAAATTGTGTGACTGATCATTTCAGAAAGGCTTAAATTAACTCCACAACAAATACATCAAATAAGCATTGGGAAAGTTCTTACTGTAGTAAAGGAGACTCGTACCGTACCATTCAGTGTATATGGACCGTTAGAGCAGCAATCACAACATTGTGAAACAGTGATATTTTTATCCCAGGTTATTATACCGTCAGAATCTTGTACCAGCACATGCCTAGGTGGGAGATGAAATACGGGATACTCCTGGGAGAAACATGAGTATTGACATCTCACCTGTACTGCTCCTGCACAGTGTCCTGCGGCTGCGCCTTGTTCATCAGCGCCTTGTTATACACCATCTCAGCCTGCACCATCTGCCCTTTCTTCTCGCACTGCTGAGCCCAGTCAATGTAGAACGCCGCCATCTGCGTCCCCACACCGCGGCTGTGCAAATAACTGTACACTTCCATCGGATCGCTGTATAAGTTTGCCTGGAAAGAGGGAATGAGGAATGTTCATCTCTTTCTAGTGTTTGATAAGTTACTTCAAGAAAATTATTACTAGATCATTATGATTCTATCTTAATTACTTTTCTAACTACCTTATCTGAAAATTACTTGACTCGATACTAAAAATCCAGAAATGTTCAGCAGGAGGAGTCTGTTAGGTTGTAATAACTCTCCCCAAACCCTTTTCCCCATCTTTCTGAATGAAACGCCTACTTTACTACAGCCAATCAACTTGCAGTAAAAAAAACAAGCCACGCCCACTGTTTTCTCATTTAATATTCCGTTTCTCTAGGAACTGCGTCACAATATAAAAAATGCAAATACGCAGCTTCTGGTTCATGCAGACTTTAAGCAAGTATATTACAAGTAACTAATTAAATGACCCCAAATATTAAAAGTAATCCACTACCTTACTCTTTCAGTAGAATAAGTAATTTAATTTTGTAACTAATTGCACCCGGCACACAGACTGAAATAATGAGAGTGCACCTACACAGGTGATGCAGTGAGTGACGTATCGCACGTCATTGTGGTAGCGCTCGTCTTGAAGAAAGGACTGCACTAGTCTCTCCAGCACCACAGAAAGACCTTTCTTCTCCTCCGCTGACATCCTGCTCTCCAGAAAGTGTACAAACCTGTCGATGGACAAAAAAAGGCCGTTTAATCAGGGGATATACAGGACTCAGAGTGAAGTTCAATAGTGTTTAAGACTCTTTCCATAGATTTTAGAACCTCATCGCCACTTTAGGTTTTAACTAGTAACATTAGCCACAGCTTGCAGTAGATTTACTAAATATGTAAGAAACTAATGCTAAACTAAAACATTATCAAATGCTGAATCCAGCAGGGGGTGCCTATTGACCTTATTCTTCAATGTGGAACTGCGCTTGTTTTTGCGATTGTTTTAGAACTTCCGGAAGTCTTGAGCTAAAAAGATTCAAATGGCTGCGCCTGCTCATACGTGGAGAGTAAGGTAAATAGAACAGCAGGAATAACGGCATTGCAGTAAACAAAGCACTATGAGGTCAAATCTAGTTTTAGATACCAAATTTAACCCTATAAACTACACCGCATACCAATATTTACAGATAAAATTCATGCAAGCTTTAACAGGATACAAAATTTGATACAGTGAACAGTAGCATTAGAAATA
Source organism: Danio rerio (assembly GCF_052040795.2). Lineage (NCBI taxonomy): Eukaryota > Metazoa > Chordata > Actinopteri > Cypriniformes > Danionidae > Danio > Danio rerio. The sequence continues at coordinate 2,708,676 of NC_141040.1, forward strand.
TTAGAAGGGCCTTAAATTACTATAAATTGATTTGTCAATAAGCAAGGGAAGAGTCTCGCTAGATCCTCCTGTACGGATGCACGTCAGATATGAAACGCTCGCAGCCTTTACTGTACTTGTGTTATGTGATTGATTGTTTACTTGTGTTGTGTCATTGGCGGATTGCTGCACTCATGTGTCATGTAATTGGGCGTTTACTGTACTTGTGTCGTGTGATTGGTTGTTTACTTGTGTTGTGTCATTGGCGGATTGCTGCACTCATGTGTCATGTGATTGGGCGTTTACTGTACTTGTGTCGTGTGATTGGCTGTTTACTGTACTTGTGTCGTGTGATTGGCTGATTGCTGCACTCATGTGTCATGTGATTGGCTGTTTACTGTACTTGGGTCGTGTGATTGGCTGGTTGCTGCACTCATGTGTCATGTGATTGGCTGTTTATTGCACTTGTGTCATATGATTGGCCGTTTACTGTACTTGGGTCGTGTGATTGGCTGATTGCTGCAGTCATGTGTCGTGTGATTGGCTGCTTACTGTACTTATTTTGTGTGATTGGCTGATTGCTGCACTCATGTGTCGTGTGATTGGGCGTTTACTGTACTTGTGTCGTGTGATTGGCTGTTTACTGTACTTGTGTCGTGTGATTGGCTGATTGCTGCACTCATGTGTCATGTGATTGGCCGTTTACTGTATTTATGTCGTGTGATTGGCCGTTTACTGTACTGGGTCATGTGATTGGCTAATTGCTGCACTCATGCGTCGTGTGATTGGTTGTTTACTGTACTTGTGTCATGTGATTGGCTGTTTACTGCACTTGCATCGTGTGATTGGCTGTTTACTGTACTTGTGACATGTGATTGGCTGTTTACTGCACTTGCATCGTGTGATTGGCCGTTTACTGTACTGGGTCATGTGATTGGCTAATTGCTGCACTCATGCGTCGTGTGATTGGTTGTTTACTGTACTTGTGTCATGTGATTGGCTGTTTACTGCACTTGCATCGTGTGATTGGCTGTTTACTGTACTTGTGACATGTGATTGGCTGTTTACTGCACTTGCATCGTGTGATTGGCCGTTTACTGTACTTGTGTCGTGTGAATGGCTGTTTGCTGCTTAGATTATTTCGCTTGTTTTAAATATACTAAATTATGACATTTTCTGAAAGCAAGACATTATTTTTCGCGTGTCTAAAACATGCTTCTTCATTAAAGTTTTTTTTTTTTTTTAGATACTTGGAACTTGGACTAGAAACGAGACAAAAACTCTAGTTTAACTAAGTAAGAAAAGCATTTTTTTGCAGTGAACATAAAAAAAACCCTGAATGAATGAATGATAGTATTTCTCACTTGTCCCAGGGGTCGAGCGGATCATCTCCAGCATAACTGCGTACGCTCAGCTCAAAGGCCCTGCAGTGACGATGAACAAACACACACACATCATAACTGAAGACACACAAGTATAAGCTTTTAAAAGGCTTACTGAAGTCACACACATACATCATCATCAATTTAAACACAGGTAAAGACCTTATTAAGACCATTATGCATGACATTTTAGACTTATACAGGGCTGAATGCTATGGATTTTTTCTAAAGGCCCGGTTCAGCTAGCAAATTTTTTTTTCTTGAAGGTTCCAGGCTTTCAGCTTGCTTTAAATTCTCCTATTTTGTGTTTAATGGCAGAACGAAAGTTAAATAGGTTTGAGACAATTGGGTGATTAAACTAAGACAGAATTTTCAGTTTTGCGGAAACTCTCTTTAAACACACTTAAAGACTTTTTCGAATAGCTTTTATGTTTCTTTCTTTATGCGATTTTAAATATGTATTAGTTTTTATTATAATTCCTTTGTATTTAGTTCAACCTTTTATACAAGCATCCTTGCACATATATTTTACTTCTGTACTTTTTAGATGTGTAAAGCACTTTGAGATGCTTCTTTTAAAATCTTTATATAAAATATAGTTTATTATTTATATCATTATCATTATTATATTTATTCTGATGAACATAAAAGATGATACTTTGAAGAATGTTGAAAACTGCTGACAACTGACTTGCATATATTTTTTAATGTTTGGATATCAATAGCCATATGGTTCCATATGGTATATTCAAAATATATGAGCAATTCCAGCGTTATGGACGTGACATTTGCAGTAAATCTCAAAAAATAAATTCACAGAGAAAGTATACGTTAACATCATATTGAAACTTTTGTTTTGTATTTTACAGAACAACTAACCACAGAGTTAAAGGATCAGAAAAATATTAATCTGTCAACATTTTTTGTACTTTAAATGAGGAAAATAAACAAGCGTTACGGATGTGACCAAAAAAGTGAGTTTGTAGTATACTTTGTAGAAATTCTGTGAATTAAACTGCACAATCCAAAAGAAATAATGACAATCAAAAGGATAAAATATGTCTCTATATAAAACAAAAATGTTTTACTTTAACGTTACTTTATTTGACATTTTTTGTATTTATGAGGAAAAAATATCGTTATGGATGCGACACTTCTGCGTTATGGATGTGACCTATGTGAAATTGGCCCTTGTGTGCCTTTGGTAAATCAAATATAATTGTTTAAATACATTGACATATGTTTTTGAGTATTTCTAAAGTACTTTAGAATACTTGCTTAACGTTACACAAAACACTTGGAAACGGTTTCCCTATTTTGTTGAAAACTTAATTCAGTTTATGGCAAGGTTGACATTTGCATATAATTGCTCGTATATTGTTTATATAATTAATCACTCGAAGATGAGCACGTTGTTATTTTAGGGTGAACAATTCCTTAATACACGACTGTTATGAATTACTTCTGTTAAGAACTAAACGTCAATAAAAAAATAATGAGTTGCCATTAACACAAAGACATTTACATCAAGCTATTCTGACAGAAACGACAAGCGAGCAAAGGAGCAAGTTGATAAACACTGAAAAAAGTGATCAAACGCTGGATGATAAACACTGGGCGGACAACAACAGTCACACATGCTAACATGCTAACTTTACTCACTGAAAATACGAGTTGATGTCCATTGTTTCTTAACAGCCGTCCAGTCGAATATGTTTACGGTTAAACTAGAATATGTTTACATCTGTTTAGTAACACTAACAACTCTTAATTTCAACAATTACTATATGTTTTATCGCTTACTGTTAACCGCATATTTGCAACGATGAAATAAATGTTTTTAAATTTACCGCTTAGCCAGTCACTGTCCTGCATGGGGCTCAACAGCCAATCGAAGCTCGAGACAACCTTGCGTCACGCTAACTGCCTGCTACATCCCGCCTCTTGTGTTCTGGTTGGCTAAGAGGTGAAAGCTTCGCAAAAGCGGCTTGTGATTGGACTGGAGAGACGCCGTTTATCATAAGGTCTAATGACTGTAAAAAACTGGTCTGAACAAAAATAGACGCCGTAGTAGTGATTAAGATCATATTCTGTGAAATAACTTAACGTATTATTTCCTCCGTTGTCAAGTGATATTTGTTTATTTTATTACTTTGAATGATTCATTAATATATATACGTATATATATATATATATATATATATATATATATATATATATATATATATATATATATATATATATATATATATATATATATATAATGAATCCTTCAAAGTAATAAAATTCGCAGTTTAATAGGTTATATGCCGAGCTAGTGCAGTTCCCATGCTGATACACTTCCGGTGACCTGTTATTGTAAACTTTTTCTCATTTTATCTGGTTCCTTATAAAGCATTGATGTTGTAATGTCATTAAAATACATTCAGTTAAATAAACTTTAGCATTTATTTAGTTGCTCAAGCGTAAAACTAGACAAAAAGCCGTTTACTCGCACGCACCAGTCAGAATTGGCAGGCTAGCGCAAAAGCTCCATTGAATATACTGGGGTAAAATATATGCTCATATTATAAAGATATGGCGGGAGGAATGTAATTTAATGCAGTGCTTCTTGTACAATCTGAGACCCACTTTAAATCGGATATCACTCAGCTAGCGGAGACCACTGATTTTTAAAGAAAACAGACCTTAAACGCACCGGATTTTGCATTGCCATTCAATTCGCCGGAAGCGCTTAACCCAGGTTAATGGCAAATTAAAAGTCCCATTAGCATGCTTCGGCATATACCCCACTCACCACATTGAACTGTTTTTTGGCTGAAATCATTGCTGCAGTCAAAAATGAGTAATGTGTATTCAGCATAGTGTGAACTCACCTGACATAAAATGAGCACTGCAGAGTCCAGCATTTTATTTAGGTCCTCACTCCATTCAGCTCTTATGATGGCTGTTAGCCATAGACGTCTGTGGTTGGCATTAAAAGCAGTGTGGTGTACAGTAACATGTAACTTTTCTATTTTTGGACTTTCAAATTTGGCATCCTACCGCACAACACAACATGTTTGCTATTGCAACCAGCCTTTTTTTTTTGCAATCGGTGTGCGCGGTTAAACCCGCGTGACGTCATGTTTGACGTAGGTTGGTAATTCCCCTATTGAAATTCCAAGACTTAGATTTGACTCAACAGTACATTGTACAAAATGCAACAACATCAGACTGGAGAATGTAATTATTGTGGGCAAAAGGTAGAGTAGGGAAAGGAAAGTATTTGTTATAAATTTGAGTTAAAATGAAGTTTAATTTGGTTAAAGTGCTATTAAACAAGTCAGATGAGGACCGCATAGAAAAAAAAAGACAAAATTAAACTAAATAAGAACTTAATAAAAGATAAAAAAGAACTTGATAAAAGCTAGGTAGGAAGTTTTTAGTTTGGATTGTTTGAGGTGGCAGCAGGTGGCGGTAATGCACCTGGAACGTGTTTGCCAGCTGCCAATAAATCTCATAAGAAGAAGAAGAAGAAGAAGAAGCAGAAGAAGAAGTGTAGAGAAAGTGCGTGAAAGTTCAGACCATTGGTTCAGACGTTGTTGCTGGGTGTCCAGGGGGTGTGTGCGTAGTGTCCGTTCACCCTGATGATCCAGAGGGACCGTGTGTGTGGAGTTACCAACCAACAACAGCAGGGTAGTGCACTTCCTCTTTCTCTGAGAGGCTGCTGTGTGTGTGGTGATGTCCAGCTGATAGACAGAGTTTATAAGTCTGACATTTATCAAATCTGATAATGAACCTCATCAAAGAGATGTGCTTAAAAATGTTTTATGTTATTATTTAGTTAGCAGAATATTAGTAACAGTGAAGACACGTGTAGTGTTACAAAAGATTTTCATTTAAAATAAATGCTGTTGTTTCCAGCATTGAACAGAAACGATTAGTGCTTATCAAATCAGATTATTACTTCTGAGGCATCACGTGACACTGAAAGTCATGCTAAAATTTAATACATTTAATTATTCTGTATTTTACATATACTCACCGGCCACTTTATTAGGTACGCTGAGTTGGACCGCTTGAGATCTGCCTTGTTCTTCATGGCAGAGATTCATCTAGTTGTTGGGAATATCAATATTTCTAATATAAGATTATTTAGCTCGTTGTTGTCCTGAAAGCATCACAGTTTCAGCACATTTGTTCTTTTCATCCATAATGTGGATTAGATTTGTTAATATGTCTAAAAATCAAAACTTTTAATTTCCTTCTTTATGGGTCCTGAAGCCCCCCTCTTTCAATTCAAGCCTACCTAAGAATTTTTTCAACAAATGCCCACGCCAACACGAGGAGAGCATGCAAACTCCACACAGACATGCCCACTGACCCAGCCGGGGCTCGAACCAGCGACCTTCTTCCTGTAAGGAGATCATGCTATCCGCTCCGCCACCACGCTGCTTCTTTATTTTCATTTTGCTCTTAAAAATTTGTAGTATTTGTTTGGTAAATGATTAGTTAACCTGTTTGGTATTATTGTTTATGATTTGCTTTTGTAGAATATTTGGACTATAACTCATTCACATTCTATTATTTTATACTATCAGTCTATTAGGGCGGAGCTATATCAGTCCTTTGGTGTGGAGCTATCAGTCCTTTAGGGCGGAGCTAACATTGCTTTAGGGTGGAGCTATCAGTCCTTTAGGGCGGGGCTATCAGTCCTTTAGAGCAGGGCTGTCAATCATTTAGGGCGGACCTATGAGTCCTTTAGGGCAGGGCTATCAGTCCTTTAAGGCGGGGCTATCAGTTATTTAGGACATGACTATTTGTCATTTGGGGGGGGGCTATCAGTCATTTGGTGTGAAGTTATCAGACCTTTAGGAGGGATCTACTTTATTTTTATAAATTCAATATTTGAAGTTCAATTCTCTTTTGACTGCCCTGATGTGAATCTTCTGGACTCAGATCTGGAGTCTGAGACTGTCTGAGTTTAGTTTATGATCAAGAAGACAGTCTGTGCACAGCACAAGATGCTCACTGAGGTCAATACTGTGATCCTCAATAATATTTAGGTCCACTGTGGGGTATAATGAGGCTCAGTTTGCGCTAAGAGAAAGAGAAAATACAGCATTGGATGAATCCAAATAACTTTCTCCAAGTCTTCTGTTGTCCAGCTTTGGTGATTTTGCAAAAATTGTTGGACTCTGCTTCTTTTTCTGTGTTGTTTATTAAGACATGCTGTTGGGTTATTTAAGTTAAAGAGACAGTTCACACAATAAAGAAAATCAACTCTTCCTCCAGTGGTTATAAACCTTTATGAGTTTCTTTCTTCTGTTGAAAACAAGTGAAGATATTTGGAGGAAAGCTGAAAATGTGTAACCACTTTTATAGTAGGAAAAACCAATACATCATGTTTATTTATCAATAAAAAAACTTTTCGTTTAATAACAAACCTTAATAATAATAAATAACAATAAACCTGGTGTAACTTTTGGCTTTTGCAAAAGGACAAAGATATCCTTGTGCACTGAAATAAACTAACCAGCAATTAATGGTGCCAGAACTCATGTGGTTTAGTCCCTTCTCTTGTGTTTCCAGGTGAAGCAGTTGATGAAGTGATGGAGCCATTGGAAAAACATGAAGATATCCCAAAGCCTCGTCAAGTGAAGACTGAAGACGAGGGTGAGAGGATGGCTATTAGCTACTGTATACTTTGTCATGATAAACGAAATCGCAATCCTTCAGTTGTCATGCGCATCTTTGTCAGGAAAGCAGTTCTGTGATTAGCAGTATATCTTCGTCTGAAGGCCAGAGGGCGCTCTCAACTCCAAACACCCATGAAGAAGAAACCGAGGAAATCCCCATAGATATTTACATTACATGTCGCCTACCCTGTTGTTGTCTATTGGAAGTAATGTGTGCTGTTGAATGACATTTGTCCTGGGAGCCCTGTACAAATGTGGCGACGCTATTGGTGCATGCTCAGGGTCCATATGCGATATCTAGTGTATATATCTATGGGAAATCCCCAGAGTGTTGCGTTATAGACAGAAGATTTTCCTGCTTTTATTGATTTGATAGAAACATGCTAGTTTATGCTAGAAACATGCTAACAACATGGTAATTCATGCTAGAATTATGGTAGTTACATGCTAATTCATGCTAGAATCATGTTAATTCATGCTAGAAACATGGTAATCCATGTTAGAAAAATGCTACCAACATGCTAATGTATGTTTGAATCATGCTAACAACATGCTAATTCATGCAAGAACCATGCTAGCAAAAAGTTTATTCATGCTAACGACATACTAATTCATGTTTGAATCATGCTAACAACATGCTAATTCATGCTAGAACCTTGTTAATTCATGTTGGAAACATGCTAATCCATGCTAGAAACATTAATTCATGCTAGAATTATGATAGTTACATGATAATTCATGCTAGAATCATGTTCATTCAAGCTAGAAACATGTTAATTTATGCTAGAAACATGTTAACGACATGCCAATTTATGTTAGAAACATGTTTTAAATTGTTGATTCATGTTGAAATCATGCAAACATGTAAATCCATGTTAGAAACATGCTAACAAGCTAATTTATGTTTGAATCATGCTGACAGCATACTAATTCATTCAAGAACCATGCTAGCAAAAGGTTAATTCATGCTAACAACATGCTAATTCATGTTGGAATCATGCTAACATGCTTATTCATGTTAGAAACATGCTAATGTTTGCTAACAACATGTTAAATGCTAGAATCATGATAACAACATGCAAATAATGTTAGAATCATGCTAGTTACATGTTAATTAATGCTAGAAGCATGCTAACGTGCTAATACATTCTAGAAACAGGTTGCCAACATGCTAATTCACGCTAGAAACATGCTAGAATCATGATAACAAAATGACAATAATGTTAGAATCATGCTAGTTACATGTTAATTAATGGTAGAATCATGCTAACAACATGCTAATTCATAAACATATTACCGAAATGCTAATTCATGCTAGAAGCATGCTAATTCGTGTGTCTTTTAAAATTAGGTTTTATGTAGCCTATATTGTAAACGATAAGACATCGCCCTAAAATGAAAGCTTCAGGAAACTGTTCCATTGTTCTTGCAGAAGTGCTTTCAATGTTTCACAAAGAAAAAGCAGAGAGAAAAAGCAGGAGGACGCCTCGGGGAACGAAGCCGTATTACTGCACCCAGTGTGGAAAGAGCTTCAGTGTGGCCGCGCGCTTCAGACGACACCAGCGCATCCACAGCGGGCACAGGCCATACCAATGCCCCCTCTGCCACACCGGCTTCACCTCGCAGGAGAATCTGAGCGAACACCTCGCGCACGCACACACACAAGCCAGCAGCAAACCTCACCGCTGCACTCACTGCGGCAAGGGCTTCGTACGGCCCGGGAAACTCTGCATCCACATGCGCGTGCACACCGGGGAGAGGCCGCACCGCTGCGCAGACTGCGGGAAGAGCTTCAAGAGCGCAGGAGAGCTGCAGAGACACACCGCTATTCACACCGAGATAAAAACACACCAGTGCTCGGAGTGTGAGAGCAGCTTCAGGAGATCCACGCATCTGCTGAGACACATGCGCACACACAGCGGGGAGAGACCGCACCAGTGCATGAGCTGCGGGAGACGATTCTCGCGCTCAGACCACCTGAGGAGTCACCGCTGCACACACACGCACACTGACCGCAAAACAAGGAGAGTTCAGTGCTAACACTGACCCCATTTACGAGTTCACCAGTCGACCTAGTTTGAGTTTGCTCACAGAAATGAAGATATTCTGACGAATGCTGGAAAAACAGACACCCATTGTAGGGATTAAAAATACTATGGAGGTCAGTGGCTGTTTTTTTTCAGCATTCTTCAGAATATCGTCATCCGTGTTGGACCCAAGAAAGAAACTCCTTCAGGTTTACTGAGTAAATGATGAGGAAACCTTCATTTTGGGTCGATTGGCACCTTAAAAACAATGTAAAGGAGTTTGTCTCTCAGTGTTGAGGTCTAAACTGGTGCTAGAAAGGAAGTCAGAATTGTCAAACACGAATCTGAATCCTCACAATTCTGACTTTTTTTTTTCTCAAAAAAAGTAAAGCAGCATGCAATTTTGCTATAAAAGCTTTTTTGTTTGATTTAATTCTGTTTCACTGTATTCACTGGCATTAATAAAGTTACTTTTATTTTTGGTTTTCACTTCCACTTTCCTCCAGAGAGGTATTGCATTAAAATAAGATAAGGAATTAAGCTGGTATCTTAAGGCTATCCTGGCTGATTATAGCCTGAGGTACTTTCGATTTAGGTGAAAAATCCAAGTGGTGCTCGCTGCAGAGCCATTTGAGGAGAGGTGAGCTCCAGAGAGGGGGAGCTTAAGCTTGAGCTCCACCTTTTTTGCACTTCTTCTACGAGTGATGTCACTGGGGGTAGGGTTAGGGGTGGGGTTGGTGTACGCATTAAAACAGCTTACAGGAGGAGGAGCGACAGCTCATGCTCCCCCTCTCTGGAGCTCACCTCTCCTCAAATGGCTCTGCAGCGAGCACCCTCTCGAAAAATCGAATTGTCCAATAGATTAATACGTACCTATAAAGTCCAAAGATCAACAGAATGGGGAAGTCACAGAGTAAAATGAGAAAATATGATGCACCTGTGTTTTGGAATATGGATAAACAGTATCTGATTGGGCAGTTAAGATTTAAAGAGCCCCTATTTTTCATTAAAAAGGTCATATTTTGGTTTTTGGGGTCTCCATCAACATACTGATCTGCATGCAAGGTCAAAAAACACTTTTATTGTCTTATAATATGCGTTTATTTTTACCTGATTATCCCAGCGACTCCCATATGAATCGTTCAGTGATTCATTTGTTCCCAAACCCGTCCTTAGCGTTATGCTAATCTGCAGTGATTGGTCTGATGACCCAGTCTGTTGCGATTAATTGACTGCGTTCAGCACGAGACAGAGAGAACAACGCACCACAGCTATGAAATAGCAGCCAGAGAGTATGAGAGCCTAATGTAGGAATTCAATACATCAATGCAGTTAAAGACTTAAACATAACTAGAGGGTGGAGCATATAGTAACTCCTCCCCCTTTTCAAAAACAGCCAATGGTATTTCAATCTGCCATTGATAGTAGTTGAGCTCAAGCACATACAATGAGAAGCATCTTGAAGGGAGCGGGGCATTTCAGACACGAGAGAGCATTTGATAGATGCGGAAGTGACAAACTGCAAGTCTTGGCTGTTTATTCCTTCTAAATGTGAATTTTGTCACTGTTTTGGAGCACACTAGCTTATAGATACTCTCAAAGACTAACATCTAAAACACTTTATTTTAATTTCACTGGAACTTTAGGTTATTTAACAAATTACAGTGGATGTCAATGATTAGCAACCTTCCTCTAACTATCCTACGAAGAGCGGAGCTTTTACTCAGGCAGACACCGAAGCTTCTCATTCATCAACTGCTCTGCTTAAATCCACCTTTCTAAATCCAGCGGCTCCTCTCAGGCCAGACAGATACACCTGTGCTTTGGGGACGAGACTCTCTCCGTCTCGCTTTGTCTGGCAGCTGGCGTCTTTAGGGAGGAACGTCTGAGAGCTGTTGTGTCTCCGCATCAAACTCCAATCACTCTGAGATGATCGGGTCACTTTACTGTGCAGATTAGCCTGAAACACAGATCAGTCCTGCGATTATGAACTGTTCCCTCTCAGTTGATCACTACAAGTTTATTTCGACTTGATTGACTTGGGCAGGGGTGCCCATGGCCAGTACAGGAGGTCCAGTGTCCTGCAGACTTTTGCTCAACACACCTGGCAGGAAGTTTCTAGTATATCTAGTAAAAGCTGGATTAACTGCTTCAGGTGTGTTTGATTTGGGTTTGAACGAAACTCTCCTGGACACCAGCCCTCCAAGACTGAGTTTGGGCACCCCTGCACTAGAAGATTCACTTAGAAGGACCAATCACTCTGATTTGTGTAAAAACAGGGGAATGAATGCCTATGAAGTTGGCAAGTGCAGCTCTCACAGGTGTAGCCCCTCTACAACTGGGAGCATAAAGGCTGCCTTGAGAGGAACCTCTCAAGTGCGTGATTCAGGAAAATCCAGGTCACCCTGTGTACTTTCTAGAAATTGATCTATTTCCAGTTGCATCTTTCCTGATCGAAGTCTCTCTCTGCATGGAGGCAGTGGTTCACAGCTGGCCCTGGGGCAGGCACAAGCATGGACTTTTATACCAGTGAGCCCTCTTGCAGAGACACTGTGCAAGGCCAGGAAGGATGAGGAGCAGGTTTTTTGTGGTTGCGCCTTCTCGGCACACCCAATTGTGGGTTCCAAACCCACACACTTTACCTTACAGCCCATCCTTGACACTTCCACTGAGACCTTCCTCCCAGTGATGGGGCTCCCACATCCACGTCAAGTCTTCCAAATTGGAAGATTTAGGTGATCCACTACCACTAATAGTTTACACCGTCACTAGGGTAAGAGTCACTTCTATGAGTCTTTTTGTTGTTTGACATGACGTCCCCCGAACTTTACTGATCGGTGTTGTGCTTTCCTTACTTTGGTCTAAATTGGAGAGCAGAATTTCGCCCCTCATACTGAAGGTTTACAACATGTCCATTTCCACTCACCATGAGCTGGTGAATGGCTGGACAAGGGGGAGCATGACCTGGTCATCCGGTTCCTCAGAGGCACTAGAAGGCTCAATTTGCCTCATACTACTCTCTCATACCCTCCTGGGATCTCTCTGTAGCCTATTCCAGGGTGCAGAGATACCAATTGTACCACTTGAGTCTGTATCTATCAAGATTCTGTCTCTTAAGACAGCTCTGCTGACCACACCTATGTCATTCAAGAGGGTCGGGGACCTGGAGGCATATTGGGTCAACAAATCTTGCCTAAAATTCAAACTGGATAACCCTTATTTTATTCCAAGGCTACGTGCTCAAGGCTCCTACCACTTCTTTCTGGGACCAGGTAACGAACCTGCAAGCACTGCCTCTGCAGGAGGCAGACCCAGCCCTCTTGCTGCTGTGTCCCATCTGAGCACTGCGCATGTATGTGGATTGCACTCATAGCATAAGATCCTTTGAGAAGCTCTTTGTCTGTTTTGAAGGTTGGCAGAAGGGAAGAGCTGTATCTAAGCTGAAAAGTTGAGTGCTAGGCAACACTTAACACATTTGCAAGATTCAATAATCTCCAAATGGAGCTGGTTATCTAGTCAGTCGGGAGAAAGCTAAGCTTGTTGTCAAAGTACTTGCTGTGGCACACTCCGTAACCCGGAGCTATGAGCATATTATAATGCTCTGCTATCTTGAGTTCCCCGTTGGTGAACCCTAGAGAGTTCCTCCAAGGCCTCCTTCACCTGAGTCGTTGGAGGAGGAGGGTGCAGGCCCATAACATTGTTGGCCAACTTGGCCAACCCATGTTCTAGGGTACGGTGCCAGCTATGTGTGGTTCCCTTTCCAGGTGACTCCATATGCAGTATTATCCACAGTGAGTCCCCCTACATAGACACCACACAGAACTGTGTCCTCCCTATCAGCTAACCATCTTCCATATGTGTGCTCCCCCTAATCAGGGCAAGACCATATGTGTCTTGGTTCCAGGTCTCCACATTTGGGTAGCAGAGACCTCTGCAACGTCCTTCCCCTTTGGGACTGGAAAGCTTTCCCAATGTTCTGTCATATTTAGGGTTAGTTTGGCTTCGTATAAGTGCTTGGCACGATTGGTGAGTATGACATCCCGAACTACTTTTCCCTATCATGGTAATTAGGGCCAGGGACATTGGATGGTTACACTTTTGATGGCACTTGTGTGTTCATGCTACCTGCCTGACACAGATTGCCCCAAAATCGCGTAACAGGTTCAGCTCCTGTGGCAGTTAGGATAGGCTTCGCTAGTTGATCAACTCAACATAAACTTGTAGTGAACAACTAAGGGTAAACCTCTTGGTTATGTATGTAACCCTCATTCTGGAAAGGAGGAAATTAAGACGTTTATGTCCACCTGCCACAGGAGCTGAATCCACAGCTGAATGGATTAAGTAAGTAGTCTAATGAGCTTCCTCTCAAGGCAGCCTTTATACTCCTATTTGCTGAGTGGCTACGCCTGTAAGAGCTGCACTTACCAATTTCATAGGCATTCATTGACCCATTTTTATACAAATCGGAGTGATTGGTCCTAAGCAAATCCCCCAGTCGATCAACCTGACATAAATGTCTCTGTTCCCTCATTTGGGGAATGGGAGTTACATAAATAGACGACGCTCATCTAGCTGACCTGAGATCAGTTTGTCTATTGGTCATCTACCTCAGGGGTTCCCAAACTTTTCAGCACGCGACCCCTAAAATAACAATGCCAGTGACTCGCGACGCCCAATATCCTCTGAGGTGGTTATAAATACAGAAAACTTGCATGCAATGGCGCACACACACACACCAATAGACCAAAGTCTATTCTTCGTTTAGTTTTTTTATGTATTTCAGTGCTGTAAATGGGCCAGAAAGTTTAACCTGGTGTTATAAAATCAATCTGCTGCATCTGACGCTATTGCTGTCTTTAATATAATGTATTTGTCACGTTTGGCGTGATCAAAACAGTACAAAAACAAAAAGGTGTGAATCCAAGTGCAGATATTTATTTACAGTGCAACAAACAAGGTGATCAAAATACAAAGTAACAAACAAATGACAAAACTAGAAACTAAAACAGAGACAAGGCTCAAGAAACAATAACTCTACAAACTAGACTTTAGCAAAAAAATACAAGAACAAGATCAAGAAACTCGGTAGCAAGACTTACTAGAACTCGGGACAAGAATGACAAAGAAGACAAACGACGCAGTGACAAACAGAGGTGAAATGGTTGTATAAATAGTCCAGGAAATTAACAGGAAACAGGAACAGCTGTGAGCCAATTAGTGTACGTGGACCGGGTGTAATGTGCGTGGTATGTATGAACTTGTAGTCTTTTGGGCGCTGTAGTAAATCTTCAGAGTCTGTCAACTACAGCGCCCTCCGGTGGTCACTGACCGTCAGGACAGTATTTACCCCAGGGGTCGCAATCCAATAGAACAAGTAAATAAGCTACTATAGTAACTAAAAAACGACTGTTTTTTTCTCTTCAGTTGGTTATGGATAAAATATGGTAATTCTTATGGCCTAATAATAAGTAGATTTTTGGAAATCACCAGGCAACCCCCCCTTCATTGTTCCGCGACCCCTCAAGGGGTCCCGACCCCCACTTTGAGAACCACTGATCTACCTGACCTGAGATCAGTGTGTGTAGTGTTCATCCAGCTAACCTGAGATCAGTGCATTCCTCTAGCTGACCTAAGATCAGTGTGATTATTTAGCTGACCTGAGATCAGCGTGTTCATCTTGCTGGTCTGAGATCAGTGTGTTCCTCTAGCTAACCTGAGATCAGCGTGTTCATCTAACTGGTCTGAGATCAGTGTGTCTCACCAGTTTAATGGCTTTTCTTCTCATCTCCCACTCGTTCCACTCATAGGAGGTGCAGATGTTGCTCTGCAGAGGGTGGATCTCCGTCTGAACACCGGCGTCACTTTTAGAGATGCTTTTCAGCAGCAGTTTCTGTCCAGATGGCATATGAGAAACGAACAACACACACCTTACAACAACACACACAT
Organism: Danio rerio; assembly: GCF_052040795.2. NCBI lineage: Eukaryota > Metazoa > Chordata > Actinopteri > Cypriniformes > Danionidae > Danio > Danio rerio. The sequence goes on from NC_141040.1 coordinate 2,723,691, forward strand.
CAGATATCACAAACTAACAACAATGCAAATAAGGAAAGATTGACTGCACTTTTCTGTTTCGTTAGTGTATGGCCTGTTTATCACCCATAGGAACTTTAGTTCTCTTTAGTAATAAAACATGTGTGGCTCAGAACTCCTCTCTGTGGGCTCTGGATCTTCTCTTCAGAGCTGTATTGTTCCTCACCCCTGCTGTCAGACTCTGGTGTCCGGCTGGCAGCTGAGAGTATGCAGTGCTGCTGGTGAAGTGCTGCTGCAGCTGCAGCAGCTGGATGAGTTCAGGTGTTCTGCTGGCCGTCTCCAGCACCGCTGCTGTGTATTCATCTGCTCGACAGGAGAACTCGTATGCTGCGCTCCTGCTGCTGAACGCGTAATATTTCTCCTTATGCTTCAGCACGCCGATGCTTGTGTTACCTGAGAACAGGAGAGCATGCGCACGTTAGCATTTGTTTCTTATCTTTTCTCCTCTATTGTGACAATCTCACTTCAGGATGACGAACAAATGTGGGCGGGGCTTGATTTTGTGCACAGGGAACTGATTGGACAGTTGTATTCTGCTATTGGTGGATCTCATTTGAGTGACAGGTTGACTCCACCCTCATAACAGTAAACACCAATCAGAAAACAGATGTCATTGGAGAGATGTTAATTTACAATAAACAAAATATTATAAAAGTTAATAGACAAACTTTATGGTGGCTTGAGAAAGCCTCGTCTACAAGTTTGAAGTAGCTTTAAAAGTTAAATCATTGTAGTAGTTTTTAAGAAGTTTGCATTCTCAGGTTTCTAGTATGAGTTGGCATGTTTCTTGCTAAGGTGTACCTAGGGTGTTCTGAGTGGTTACTAAGGCATTGCTAGACGGTTGCTAGGGTGTTCTAGGTGGTTGCTAAGCTGTTCTGATTGGTTGCAAGGTGGTTGCTAGGGTGTTCTAGGTTGTTACTAAGGTGTTATTAGGTGGTTGCTACAGTGTTCAGAATGGTTGCTAAGGTGTTGCTAGGTGGTTGCTAAGGTGTTCTAGGTTATTGCTAAGGTGTTGCTAGGTCATTGCTAGGTGGTTGCCTAGATGTTCTAGGTGATTATTAAGGAGTGCTAGGCACTTCCTTAAGTGTTGCTAGGTGATTGCTAGGGTTTTCTTAGTGGTTGCTAAGGCGTTGCTAGGTGATTGTTCAGGTCTTTCTAGGGGGTTGCTAAGTGGTTGCTATGGTGTTTTTACTGGTGTCTAGATGGTTGCTAAGGCATAGGTGGATGCTAAGGTGATGTTAGGTGGTTGCTAGGGTGTTCTGAGTGGTTGCTAAGGTGTTACAAGGTGGTTACTACGGCATTGCTGGGTGGTTGCTAAGGTGTTGCTAGGCGTTTGCTAAGGTGTTCTGAGTGGTTGCTAACATAAATTAGCATGTTTCTAGTATTATGTATCTAGTATTAGCATTATGCTAGCATTTTTCAAGCTTAAATTAACACATTGTTAGCATGGTTCTAGTATGAATTAGCATGTTATTAGCATGTTTCTAGTATAAACTAGCATGTGGCAAGCATGCATTTAGTATAAATTAGCATGTTGCTAGTATTTGTATAGTATGAATTAGCATGTAACTAGTATGATCAGTATGTCCGTGAGTATGGATTGGTATGTTGTCAGTATGTCCAATGTAAAGTCAATGGCAGTTGTAACAATGGAAGGCTATGGGACAGTTGCTAGGGTGCCGTAAGTGGTTGCTAGGTGTGGCTAAAAAGTTGAAAGGTCATCAGTGATTGGCAGATTGGTAGTCTGAGATAAATGAGCCCAACCTTAAGTCTGTATGACAGTCTGGCGCAAAGTTATGAGAATCACAAATTTTAGTCCAATGTTAAGTCAATGGGACTTTTGTGAATATTCCAGGTCAATTTATTATGAACAGTGCAATATTCCACAACAACAGCAATAATCAATCGTACACTTTGTTTTTGCAGTGATAAAATCTCAGCTACTGTTTCCTGTTTGTACCTGGCAGTAAAAGGCCATTTCTGTCCACCAGAGCGACTCCGCAGAAGCCGTTATACTGCAGCGGCAGATGCTGGAAGTCTGCAGTGCTTTCAGGAAAACAGCATTCACACGAGCTCGTCTCTGACACCAGCACACGCTCCTCTGAACACACACACACACACAACATTAGGAATCTCTTCACACACAAAGACATCAGGAATCAGAGTATGAATCTCATGCTGCAGTGCATGCTGGGAGAATCCTACAAAACTCATCCACGGCTCCCAGAATTCACTGCAGCAATATATCAGCCTTAAACATAAGATTGAAACAATGAATAACAATTAATTTACTCAAATCTGTAGTTTAAACATGATTGAATAGCAGAGTCAGATGCTAATAGAGATGCTGCTCCTGTCGGCTTCACACACACTCTAGAAAACTACATCTAAATCTACAGTCAATATCCCTGATATTTCAGAACTTTGACAGAAATATAAACTAAATATAACTAAATATTAAAAATATGAACTTCAGAATAACTGATTATCAAAGATATAAACATCTCTGACTTTCAGAGAGCTTTTATAACCCCATGATGCTCCAGAAACCCTTAATCTGGAGTCGTGTCGATGAAGAGTTGAGTGAAACCAGCTGATCTGAGTGGCATATTAACACGTGTGTGTGTGTGTGTGTGTGTGTGTGTGTGTGTGTGTGTGACCTGCTGTCCCAGAGCATCTGTCAGCATCAGTGCGCACCGCCAGCTCCATCTGATCTGGGGTCAGCAGAGACTCTGCTGTCAGGAAGACTCTCAGTCCAGATGTCACATTAGTGAGCATGCTCAGTAGCAGCATCTCCTGCTCTAGCCCCGCCCACAGCCGGCCCACTGCGCTGAAATGAGGCTGAAGAGGAGAAAAACACACAGAAACTAGTTACCATGATGCCACTACAAAACAAACATTAACTAACCACCACACACACACACACTAACAACAGTGAACAGCACACACACACACTAACATTACTAATCAGCGCACACACACTAACAACACTAAACAGCACACACTAACAGCACTAAACTGCACACACACAACACACACACACACTATCAACACTTAACTGCACACATACAACACACACTAACAACACACTAACATTACTAATCAGCTCACACACACACACACTAACATTACTAATTAGCACACACACTAACAACACTAAACTGCACACACACTAAACACTAAACCGCGCTCACACAAACACACTAACATTACTAATCAGAGCACACACAAACAGCACACACACTAACATTATTTATTAGCACACACACACACTAACATTACTAATTAGCTCACACACACACACACACACACTAACATTACTAATCAGCGCACACACACAAACAGCACACACACACACACTAACATTACTAATCAGCTCACACACACACACACACACACACACAAACAGCTCTAAAACAATATCTGTGTATTCTCATTCCTCTTGGAGTGTCTGTGTCTGTGCATGTGTTAGACATCAGTCTCAATATTCAGTTTCTGCAATAAACGTCTCTGCATCTTTCAGTTCACGCAGACTTTAATCCAGATTTATGCACTGTGTAATATCACTCAGCTCTTACTGTGGTTTTTCTGGAGTGAAAGACAGCAATACACTTTAATATCAGTCTTATATAGATACTGTGGTGAACACAGTGTAAAATGCAGTATATGAGGGACTCACAAACACGTGTGTTGTTGGCACTGTAGTTTTGGTGTGAATGGCGTCTCTCAGGAGTGTCATTCGACTCATTAGATCCGACTGTAAACGTGTCACTTCCTGTGCACACAGGATGACGTCCGCCTGATGGAAACATCAACATCTCGTTATTAAACTGTTTACATTATTAAACACTCATTCGTTACACCCCCTGTTGTCTGAATACTCAACATTAGTGCTCATTCACAATTACACGCTGTATTTGACTCAAATAAATAAAAACCCTTCTGCTGAATATGAATATGCATGATGAAAAACATTTGTTAGGGTCAGTATATTCTACACAATATCTGTCTATTCTCGCTCCTCTTGAAGAATGTGTGTCTATGTGTTAGACATCAGCCTTTCCAGATCACTGAGCGCCTACTCACACAATGCTATTTGAACCATGCCCAGGCCTGTTTACCGGATCGTTTGAGAAGTGTGAGTGCTCTGAATCAGGGTCAGGCACGGTTCACTTGGCCGGCCCTGGCCTGGCTGGAAGAGGTGGGCTTGAGTGCCATACAATTGTGTGAGATTGCAAAATGTGCCTGAGCCCGAAACTGAAAGCGAGACGTGACTTTTAAGGGACTGTTTGATATGGATTTATTAATCATTCTTACCGTTCAATAATCGCAAACTGTCGTAGATTATTAAAGATGCAAACCCCTCACTGCACCACAGCTGCACCTTCAGCAAACCTCCTAATTCCTGCAGCTCGAGGACTTTATTATTGTTTATGAGCGTCAAAAGTGGCTGATCTGTTCAGCGAAATATTTGACTGCATGTCACTGCATATCAAACGACTAAAGCGATATGACTGAAGAAATCTCCACTGTGCTGAGCGAGAGCGCTTACTGGACAGCGCAGCATCAATGACGTGCCCAGGCCCGAATGTAATGTGAGTGCGGGCCGTTAGGGGAGACGAGAGGGGGGGGCAAGCGTGCTTTGTCCTGGTTCAAGGCAACTTTACATAGTGTGAGTAGGGCGTACTTAGCACTCCACTGGACTGCTGAAGCTCAGACGCTGCAGCACATGACAAAGTGTACGTGTGTGTGGTCACGTGGTGAACGTTTTTATCGGTATCGTGTGGACGGAGGGCTGTTCAAAAATACTAATGAAACGCCAGTGTGGATGTGGATTGTTTTCGTTTTAAAATGGCATTTTAAAATTACAGTTTTTCTTGTTTGCTTTGACCTGGTTAAAGAAACTAGGTTCCACTTCATTTTCATTATCACTATCCCAGCAGAGCAGAAGACAGGTCTTGCAAATGTGTAAACCCTTTCTCATTGGGTTGACACATTTTCCCCACCATTTTTCAAAACCGTTAACACGGATGTCATTCAAGCAGTCCAAACTCCATTGTTTTAGCTATGCTAACCAAACAGAAACCATCTATTCCTAACCATTAGAAACCACCAAGATCAGTATGAATCCACTGAAGCACCGGTTTGACACTCCTTCACACAAATCTTCATTTAGCAATCAGTCTGCAAACATTGAAAATGGTGGAAGGTCTGTGTTGTTCTGTGACAGCATGGATGGGGGAGGTCAATAATGGCTATGTGCCATATTCCCAAAAGATTTCACTGTATATTGGTTTACATGTGTGTATTTATTTATTTTTTTTACAGTATTGCATTTTTCAGCCACAGTTTGAAAAATGTCATGAATTCAATATAAATTTAATCAAAGTATTTCTTATTCTGGATCCAATTCTCTTTGCAAAAAGGCAAATTTGACAGCCCAAATAGAAAGACAACAAATGGCATTGGCAATAGGCTACAATGTCAAGCAACAGTGCACTGATTCACACTGAGTTCTGTATTTTGTTGTCTATTGTGTAATGATTAATTGAAAGAGTTCATATACTTGTTTGCAAGTTGTGTTGTTTGAAGGTAAAACTAGCTTTTGTTGTATATGTTAAATGTTTTGACACGGTATGTGCATTTTGCAAGCAAATTGTGTCATTTTGACCAAGAGTGCCGCTGTTTAGGCCAGTGTGTGTTAACTGTTTTGAAAATGTGGAGTTTCAGTTGACGGCTGCATCAAATCAATCAAGAAAAACTGTAAGATCAAGTGTGCCGCAAGCCTACGTTTGAGTGAAGGTCTCGGCCGTTAGATCGCCCCCTTGGGGCTGGCTGCAGTACAAGTCATAAAGCCCGCCTCCTCCGTGTTAATGAAGGAGACTTGAGCCCAAGTAAAAAAAATTATTACACTTGCAATAAAATGTCCCGAAAGATGGTTCTGGTGGATTAAGGCGCTGGTTATTGTGCTGAAATAGGTGCAGATCTTCATTTTTGTAAACAGTTTGTTTTTAGCAGTAATTTAATGCTGGGCGTGTCATCGTGATTGACAGCGGTGATTGACAGTTTCTCAAAGCAGCGCGTCTGAGCTTCGGCAGGAGACTGAAGTGTTTTTATTCGATTTCTGTGTTATTTTACCATGATAAGATGAGTTCAGCAGTAAACTACAGTTTCTGACATACATGATCCTGGTGGAACACTGTTTATTCGCTAAGGTCAGAGCTTTTTTCGGGCTTTATTAGTTTGCTGATACACGCCTAACCACCCAGATGACAAAATACACTCGGACCAGTTCGGCTAGATTCTCGCCTGCCGGAGACTTACCCCTCAGAGCTCAGACTGACTACCTCTGCTGGACCTACTCCGGATGCCTGGACTCACTGCCCGATTCCAGCCCGAGTCAATCGAGCCAGATGCGGCGGCCGAGCGAGCCGGCGCTGCCGCATGCGAGGCGGAATCAGCCCGCGACGCCGCGAGTAGGTTAAGCGCTGCGGCCCGGAGCTGGCGCGATTGAATATAAAAAAAAACTCATATTTGTTAACGTTATTACATCCATTTGTGTTGATATGACAGCAAACGCATGCTGAGAAGTTCGGGGGGCGTGGTTGATTTTACATAAAGCGTTTGGTTGGAAGCTCGACTCATTTTCGCGGCTCCTCCTCTGGCTCCATCAGACAGTCCTTCTGCGCATGTCAAGGCTCCAATTTCAGCAGTCTTTTGAGACAGTTTGTGCCCGTAAAGCAGGTGTTTTGCCCTCAAGGCGTTTAATGGGAAAAGGGGCTGTCGCGTCGTCCATATTTTTTACAGTCATTGTGTAAGACGTATTAGTGTGAACGGGGCCTAAATGTGTCGTTTTCGCGAGAGGGTTGCTGCTGCAACGGGGGCGGAGGATCGCAATGCCAGATCAGCATTGTGATATCTATCGGCCATCGGCGATGGACAATGGCATGGTCTATTAACCCAACCCTACGTCGTGCAAACGTCAGTGACAGAACACTCATTAATATTCATGACCCTTCCAAATAAGGTAAAAACTGATCATTTTATCCCAGGGCAGACTCCTAAGGGGGTAAACTAAGATGTTAAACTGTTTCTGGAGATCGTTTGCACTCAGCAAAACTTCACACCTTCTCTGTAGATATCAGAGATCAGTTTAAACATGTTGATTCAGAGCTCTCTGGCAGCTGTAGTTTGGCTTATTATTATTTTAGCAGCAGAGATGAGTGTGAACGCACCAGTGTGAGTCTGAGGAAGGCCTCATGCTGCCGTGTGTTGTACAGAGCCTGTGTGAGCAGCCGGGGCGGGACGGGGCTCTGGCTGTGTGCTGTGTCCCGCTCAGAGATCTGCTCCAGCAGGCCGGTGTACTGCCAGCACAAACGCTCGCAGGACGCCAGTTCACGCTCCAGATCTGAGACGACGCCCGGCAGCTTCTCGTTCAGGATAGACGGCACTGCAGGAGGAAACACACACCCGACATGAGCTGCTGATGATGATGATGATGATGAAGAGGATGAAGAGGCAGACGTACGGCTCTGGATGGCCTCCCCTCCTTCACCGTTGTCCTTGTTGAAGAGCCGAATGCCGCTGACGATTAGAGAGTTTTCCTTCAGCTGCTGCTCTTTGTCTGATTTCAGCAGAGACATGAAGCTTCCCAGCTGAGACGGGGGAAAGATGCTCTGCAGAGCCGCTAAAAGACACACACACACACACACACACATACAATCAAAAAAAACGGTTGGAGCTCTGGATTATATAGTGGACTATGGTGCCGTACAGCTTCAGTGTGTGTGTTTGTATGTGTGTGTGTACCTGTGGTCTCTCTCACGGTGTTGATGTCTGTGCTGGAGCTCAGGTTGGAGCTCTGGATGATGTAGTGGACTATGGTGCCATACAGCTTCTTCAGATCTTCTCTGCTCTTTGCTCTGCTGTCAGTGATTTCTCTGCTCAGCGACTGCAGACGAGACTGAAGGAGCTTCTGCTGCATCTCCAGAAACTCCCCTGAGACACACACACACACACCTGAATCACTGAATGATGAATCTGGTTTGTCCCTCATGCTGAACAGCGCTGGAGCTCTTAATAAAGATCAGATCATCATCAGGTTTCAGCAGTTCTTTACTAATGACTTCTGGAAACTTGCAGCTCTCAGTGAATGTAGACGAGGACTTTTGTAGCCGTCTGACAGAAAGAAAGTCAGTCAGGTCAGTAATAAAGGAGCTACTGATGTGGTTTGTGGAGGTGTTTCATGATCTTCTGCTAATATTCTGACAGATTGAGTGTGATTTACTTTAGTTGTGTTCATCTACGGCTGTGACTCAAGTCCAAATATGACCATAAAAAAAGATTGATTTATCAAATAGAGGTTTATTCCACACTCTCAGGGGATGTCAAAGCTGCGATGTGTAAGATTGACCCCCCACTGGTTGAACTGGGTATTGCAGTTTAATTAAAACAGTTTACTAGTAATGTCAGCTATTTGGGCAGTGGTGGTAAGAGTACAAAAAAATTGTACTCAATTACAAGTACTGTTACATTGCTGAAATTGTACTCAATTACAAGTAAAAGTACTGGTGTTAAAAAGTACTCAAGTAAAAGTACAAATTACTCTTCGTAAAAACTACTCAAATTACAAAATTACAAATTACTTTTTTAGCTTGGCGATATTGGTGGAATTATCCATAAATGCGGAGTCAGACAAGATCCAGGCAGTAAAACACATTTTACATAACACATTTAAAGATGCTATAAACACTTTTAAAACTGTGTAAACAGCATTAATTATAGATTATAATTATAGAGCACCTATAGAGGAAACCCACGCCAACATGGGGAAAACATGCAAACTCCACACAGAAACACCAACTGACTCAGCCAGGGCTTGAACCAACAAACTTTTTGCTTTGAGGCGATAGCAATACCCACTGCGCACCATGATTATTTTACAAAAACAATGTTTTGTTATTTTGAGTATAAAGATAACAGAAATATGCACAAATGCACAACTTTTTATCATTTCAAATGATGCCTCTTTTATCTGTACGATCAATAGATGATGTAATAAATAAAAAAAAAAACACTTGCAAATTATGGAGAAACTTTGTTAATTACCTAATTCGCGAACTGAACCGTCAGAAACCACAGAACAACACTGCCTAGTGCCTAAACATATTATTAATAAATATAATATCACACAAATTAAGTTGTCTTCTTACCATAGTGTTTTTTTTTAGATTATAGATTGAAGTCTTTAAAAAAAGGGTTTCTGCAGATATCATAATGGCAAATTTAAGACTTTTTAAGACCTCTTTAAGACCATAAAGTATTAAATTTAAGACCTATATCACAATATCAAAATCATGCAAGAGAAAATGCAAAAACACAAAATTTGTGGTAAAATAAAATTATTGAAATAGAACAGTACTGAAGACAGGTTAGATGCACCATTGAAGTGCAGGAACAAAAAAACAAAGAAACAAACATTTTGAAGCCGATTTATACTTTCGCCTGGCTCCGCATTGCACACCTCCGCTGACTGTGCACGCACCTCACGAAATGGATGAGACTTTAATACTAGACGCGTTCGTCATTGTGATATTCTTTAAAACATCAGGGGCCAGTCAAAAGAAACCTCACTGTAAAGTCAGACGGATAAACAGAGAAGTACAACGTTTCCAGAACTACGTCATATCTTTAATATTGTTCAAGATTTTAAAAATAATTATTTTTCATTATTTTTATAATTTATTATGATTACAAAGTTGGGTGACGGGGTGGGGCAGTGGGTAGCGCTCTCGACTCAAGGCAAAAAGGTTGCTGGTTCAAGCCTTGGCTGGGTCAGTTGGCATTTCTGTGTGGAGTTTGCATGTTCTCCCCGTGCTGCGTGGGTTTGCTCAAGATGCTCCGGTTTTCCCCACAGTCCAAAGACATGCATTTTAGGTGAATTAGGTAAGCTAAATTGTCTGTTGTTGTAAATGAGAATGGGTTGCAGCTGGAAGGGCATCCGCTGTGTAAAACATATGCTGGATAAATTGGCGGTTCATTCCGCTGTGGTTACCCCAGATTAATAAAGGAACTAAGCCAAAAAGAAAATTAATGAATGATTATAAAGTTTTATAACTATTCAAGATTTTTGTAATTAAAGTTTGATGCATCACTCACTTGTGTTTATATCTCGGACAGTTCTACCTATTAAAGTTAAATTTCAATGACAACAGAACATGGGTTACTCTACAATTATTTTTTTTTTATTCTGGCAAAAATAATAGAAAAAAAAAATATTTTTTTTTGCCCACTCAACAATTGACACATTATTGTCTGGCTAGTTTCTGTCCTCTACTAATGAGCTGAAAAGGCAATAATGGTCCAACAATCCTGTCCATTATCACCAATAAAGCCTAGAAATTGGGCATCAGTATACTGTAAGCCGATGGGCTCATATATTCTTTTCCATTTATCAAATACTTAATTTGTTACTTAATTTTTGTTACATTGCTTTAACTTCAAAATGATACATCAGTTTAAAACCAATAAATGGTGGAAAAACATATTCTGTAATCTTAAAACCACCTGGGTCTCCACTTTTGCCATGGCCTCTTTTTTGTTGTAACAAACTTATCCCCCAGGTTTTTTCAAACTTTAACAAAACACTTCCTTTCCATGGCTGTTGCAATTTTTAGCCAAGAATTATTGGTCATCTGGTTATCTCTATGCTGATCACGCATGGTCGGATAGTTAAGATGTCTGTACAGTCGTACTGTTACAGACAAAATCTCTTTAAAGTGATTCAAATTCAACTCAAATCAAGCGCGGCGCCGCGCGAACTGTTCACCCGAAATCATGTCGCGCGCATCCAAAGTGAACCTCCGCAAACACGGCGATGACGTCACATTCGCCGCGCGCACTGCATTTAAGTCATATTGCATGCTGGTCTTTTCTTATTTGTAGTTTTAATACTGCAAATTACAATAGGAATAGTGAAATAAAGAACTACACCACCACGAAACCAAGCAACAACAACAAAAATTAAATGAGCATTAGGAGTAGCGATACATGTACATCGGAAAAATAAGACCTGTGCAAACATATTTCAGACCTAGAACAGCGAATTTGAGACTTTTTAAGGCCTAAAATTTAGATGTTTATTTTTTAGACATTTTAAGACCCCAGGGAAACCCTGTGTAAGCCGGATGGCACAGCAGTGGGCAGGTTTCATCCACTTTTTTTTTGCGCTTTTTGGATATGCACATAAAAACGGTTGATGGAAACGCTATAATGCGCATATATTTTGAAAATGTGTGTGAATGGACAATCCAGCAGGCTAAGCACATTGTAAAACATCTAAAGTGTTGTTTTGGTCATTCTAAACCGCCTCAACCATTTCAGTATTATATTGTATTAATAACGACCTCCAGAATTGTCAAGAGTGCCTGCACTCCGTGTCTCGCGCCCAGCGCGCGTTCACTGCATGCAGGATTACCTTCTGATGTGCAAGTCACTTATTAAATGAAGATAATTTATTCACGCAGCTGCTCCTACTGATGCAAATTCTGTTTTTACTTTTGATATTTGTCGCCAGTTAATCAGGTGGCAATTTTGTTCTCTTTGACTTGTTGGACGGAAACGCTGCTTTATTTGCCGTCTTTTATGCGATATTCTAGTTTTGGGCATACATTTAATTAGCATTTTAGATGATACCATAGCTATTCACATCAGCACAGCTGTCCCCTTTTTTCCCTATGTACCTGTAGGTGAACAGCTCATCCAGGTGTGGCAATGGGCATTCATCCTCTGCTATTTCTTCCTCATTTCTCCTGTCTTAAATCTCCATATGTCAATTGATAACTTTGTGACTGTATGATGACGGTCACGTAAATCTGCAGTAGCCTGAACTTGTTTTTCGGTTCAAATAATGTACCAGGCTTTTCATTGGTCCGTTAAGATCAGCTTTTTTTATTGGCTACCGAAATGCTGGTCAGTGCGTGGCTGAAATATTAATTTATTTACAGTACTCTGTAACGAATTGTGATTTTAAAAGTAACGAAGTAGATTACTCAGCTTAATTTGTACTCAAGTACAAGTAAAATTACAGGCTTAAAATTCTACTCATGAAAGTACAATTACCCAAAAAATGTACTTAATTACAGTAACGTGAGTAGTTGTAATTCGTTACTCCCACCACTGTATTTGGGTTTACAGTCAGGCCCGGATTGGCCAATCGGGAGGACTGGGATAGTTCCCGGTGGGCCGGTCTGTTTAGCCACGAGGGCTGGTGTTTCTAGCTGCTTGCACTCTCAGCAGTGGAACTTTCTTTTCATTATTTATTTGACCATAGCCTTACTCTTTTTATTCATTATTTTGCCGCAGCTCCGCTCTTCTTATTTATTGTCTCGCAGCCCCATGAGCAAAATGCAGCCTGCAGGGTAATGATGGTGTAACTATCATTCCGGCCATACTTGTGTAACAGCGCCATTGTAGTCCAGTGGTCAGCACGTTGCCTTGCAATGTCGTCCATCTGTGTTCGATCCTCACCTGAGTAATTCTTTTTTCTTTCTTCATTTGTATTGATAAAACTGTAAGGTTGTTGAACATTTGAAGTTCTAAATCAGCTGTTTTCTTGACAAAGACGTGATAGTGTAATTAGAAACTGAATTGGAAATGACCTTATTTTAATATAGTCAGTCGTAAACTGAGGTGGGCTGGTCTAATGCTTGAAACTCCAGGGCTGTAAAGGAGTCCCACTCCGGCCCTGTTTACAGTGCATCTGCGATTTTTGAGTCTCAAACTCTCCCACTGTAACACAATGCAACAAGCGCTGCTGAAGAAGAACAGACCAGCCAGACCTATAAATAAAACACTATAAAACACTGGAATTGTCTCAAATATCCTCTTTTTTGTTCAACAGAAGAAAGAAACTCATTAAGGTTTGAACCCACTTGAGGGAGAGTAAATAGTCAGTACATTTTCATTTTTGGGTGAACTACCCCTTTAATCACCATTTGGTTTGCTTTACTCAAGAATATTTTCTCAGGCATATGTTTGAGTACTTTTTACGCCCCTGCTGTGATCTCCGCTGCTCTGGGTTGTGTTCACACTTACGTCGAGGAGTGTAGTTCATGTCGAAGTAAACCTGCATCTTAATGGTTTGGAGAGTTGGACTGGTCTGGTCCATGAGTCTGTCCACACACAGCTGCAGACACAAGACACAGCCTCAATCAGTCAAAGATAGGGGTGTAACTGATCACAAATCTCATGGTTCAGAGCTCATTATGGTTTTTTAGTCACGGATCGGACCATTTTTTTGTATCAGCCAAAAAAAGGGGAAGACAAATGTAATTTGCTTTCCATTTATTACAAAAAATAGTACTGCAGGAAACTTTTGGTTTTAACACACAGAAATAAGAACCTGTGATTGTATTAAAAATAAAATCAAGAAATAATCAGCTGAATTAAAATAAACTGTGAAATATTCAGTACTATGAAAAATTAAATGTTACTACTACTGCTGCTGATAACACTAAATGTAGAAATCTAACATTCTAATTTGTACAACCCACATTTATTTTTAGTCTCATCTTCAATAAATGATTCAGATATTCACTCATTAAACTTCATGTTTCATTGCTAGATGATCATTTCTGAAGAATTAGTCAGTGGCATATTTTTGATGGCTGCTTGTCGCCACCTACTGGTTAATAAATGTAATTGCTTGTTAAATGCATATGACGGAGATTTTAATCTTTATCATAAACATCAGTGATTTTAACTACACTATAAACTGTTCTCCCAGAACTTCTACATAATTTATGTTGCGTGGGTGTTGAGATCCCGATCTTTTAATGATTAACCGTGTGACTTACACTGAACGCATTAATGCAGACTAAACAAGTAGTGACAGAAAACACCTTTAGTAACATGAGAAACCCACCACATCCTGAATAACCCACCACAACTTTTGCCGTCATCATTATATTTTACAGGAAAGCCTAAATGCTTTCATACATGAGATTTGAATTCGAAATTTAAAGGACTGATGTATTGTTCCACAGTCCATGTGTGTTACAGCCCTAGTCAAAGATCATGTTGTTACCTTTTCCACCTAAAATAAATCAACACTTTATATTTGATTAGCGATATGCATTAAGATACATTTAGATTTTTTAGAAGTTTCAGATGTTCAAATAGGCTAGTCGTCTCTCAGAATATCATCCAATCATAACAAACCAAACATTAATGAAAGATGTAGAAATGTTAAATGTAACATAGCAATTGATGTGGATGGATGGATGGATGGATGGATGGATGGATGGATGGATGGATGGATGGATGGATAGATAGATAGATAGATAGATAGATAGATAGATAGATAGATAGATAGATAGATAGATAGATAGATAGATAGATAGATAGATAGATAGATAGATAGATAGATAGATAGATTGTTTACCTCAATAAGTTTCTGCACATCTTGCTTTGTAAGAGTTCTGTCCACGTTGAAATGATTGGTGGGGTCCAGAACAACAGCTTTCACCTGGACACAATAATAATTCAGTGTTGTTGTGTGTTTTTTTTACCTGGACACAATAATAATTCAGTGTTGTGTGTCTTTTACCTGGACACAATAATAATTCAGTGTTGTGTGTCTTTTACCTGGACACAATAATAATTCAGTGTTGTGTGTCTTTTACCTGGACACAATAATAATTTAGTGTTGTGTGTTTTTCACCTGCACACAATCAACCACTGACCTGAAGAGTTGTACAGTTGTTCAGTCATGTAAGTTAGTGTTGTGTGTTTGTGTAACGTTACTTCAGACTCACCATGAACGCGATAAGAGTCTCACTCAGAGTTTGTCCTCTGCTCAAACACGTCTGCGAGATTTCTCGGATGATGTTTCTTATCACTCCTTCAGCCTGTGAACTCGACATGATGACCAGCTACTGTATTTACCGCGTTTGCCGTGTTTTTACACTCATTAGTGTCCGGCGGCGGTGTGTCTGTCCTCTCGCGTTGTATCGTTGTCATGGAGATGGACCGTGTGCGCATGGGCTTCTGCACCAAACACAAACACGAGCTGCTGAATGCCTGATCTGACTGGCTCTGCAGGTGTGCAGGTTGTGGCCGGTATGAGTTTATAAAGTTTTTTAAAATAGGAATATATTTTCAAGTCGACGTTTAATGTGAGTGAAATAAGTTACCAAACAACCCTATACCTGTCACGAGTACACAACCACATTCACCATCAGGAGGCGGCATGATCGCGTACATAGACGTTTGCTTCCACAATCCAAAATAAACAAATACATTTACCTAAGTGACTTTACACCAACCTTAGCGAGCAATGCGTCACTCTTTAAATACACGTGTATTTCGGTGATATCTTTATCCTCAAGTATAGCCTTCCTTTAACAAAATAGGCCTGTGTTTGAAATTAATTTTAATTTTGTGCTGATTATAATTTATAGTTGGCTTTACTAACTATACTATAAAACACTAATGAATAATATCAGTTTTATTGTAAAATATAAAAAGTCTTTTATTATTATTTTATTATTATAATTTTTTTAAATTAATATACGAAAATGAGAATATAGAATCACAGTATATTACCAAGAAATTGAAGAGACAAAAAGAAAGTTGTTGTTGAAAAAGAAGTTGTTGTTTCTTTTTGGAAAAAGAAACAACAACAGATAACAAAAAAAAAAAAAAAAAAACAGGAGGGGTAAATACATTACACATTAAAGAAAAAGATTATATAATTTACAAATTTCAGTTGTTTTTAAAGCCTTTTTTGTAAAAGAGTTAGACACTGTGTCAAAGTAATACTGCATTTCAGTAAGCAAAATATATATATATATAAAAAAAAGTTTTTTGGTTTGAAAATTTACATTTATGGATATAAAATTTTGTTAATAAGATAAGAAGATTAAGAAAATATGTTTTCTTTTTATGTAAAGCGCCCGTTCATTATTTTTTTATTCCTACCTAGTACGTTTTGTATGAATGACGTACATTTGAAACAGGGCCTTTATTTTGAAAGGCGTGTGTGCGCTCACTCGGAAGTGCCTGTCTGACGGTCGCTACATTCGTGCAGGAATCAGAAATGTGGACAGTCGCGTCAGTCAGAGGAAGATAACCGACCATCATTACCGTCACTGAGTCACCGATACAACACAGACATGGCGAGCGGTAAGCGACGACTGACAACCGGCAGATGAGTGCTGACGCGTCTCAAGCTGACTGTGTGTGTGTGTGTGTGTGTGTGTGTGTGTGTGTGTGTGTGTGTGTGTGTGTGTGTGTGTGTGTGTGAGTGAGAGAGAGAGAGACAGTAAGTGAGAAAGAATGTGTAAATGTGTGGGTTTGTGTGTGTTCTGATTTGCTAGTGTTGTTTAGATTGTGTGTTGTGTGTTGTGTGTGTGTGTGTGTGTGTGTGTGTGTGTGTGTGTGTGTGTGTTCTGATGTGCTGGTGTTCTCTGTGTGTGTGTGTGTGTGTGTGTGTGTGTGTGTGTGTGTGTGTGTGTGTGTGTGTATGTGTGTGTGTTTTGTTTTTGTGTGTGTTCTGTATATGTGTGTGTTCTGATGTGCTAGTGTTCTGAGTGAATGTGTGTTTGTGTGTGTTTGTGTGTGTTCTGATGTGCTGGTGTGTGTGTGTATCTATTTGTCTGTCTGTCTATATAAATAAATATATATATATATAGTGTGTGTGTGTTCTTTGTATGTGTTCTGTTGCGCTAGTGTTCTTTTGAGTGTGTGTGTGTGTGTGTGTGTGTGTGTGTGTGTGTGTGTGTGTGTGTGTGTGTGTGTTTGAGCATATATTTGTGTGGTTGTGTTTTGAGTTGTTGTGTATGTGTGTGTATGTGTGTGTGTGTGCGCGCGCGCATATTTATCTGTATATATATGTCTGTGTAAGTGTGTGTTTGTGCAGTGATGTTTTAATCTGCCTGTGTGTGTGTGTGTGTGTGTGTGTGTGTGTGTGTGTGTTTCTCAGAGTCGGTGAGTGTGCTCTTCAAGCTCTACTGTCTGACTGTGATGACCCTGATCGCCGCCACATACACCGTGGCCCTCAGGTACACCAGGACAGTGTCCACAGAGCTCTACTTCTCCACCACCGCCGTCTGCCTGGCCGAGATCATCAAGCTGCTGCTCAGTCTCGTCATGCTGGTCAGGTGAGGGTGCATGTGAGAAAGAGAGAGATTATGTATGTATATGTGCGAGAAGTGCTCAGCACCGTGGAGATTGCTTTAATTATAATGTTTTGTATTATTTTAAGTGGTTTGATATGCAGTGACACACCGTGAGATCTTTTGCTGAACAGATCCAGCACTTTTGATGCTCATGAATGTTCATAAAGTCCTCGTGCTGCAGGAGTTAGGAGGTTTGCTGAAGGTGCAGCTGTCATGCAGTGAGGGGTTTCTGTCCTTAATAAACTATAGCTGTCATGTTCATTAAACGGTAAAAATTAGGAATAAATCCATATGAAACAGTCCCCTAAAAGTCACGTCACATCTTCAGTTTCGGGCTCAGGCGTTCTTTGCACACACACTACAAGCGTACAGCGCCAAAGCTTAACCAAACCGCACTATGGCATACCTCTTCCAACCGGGTAACTAAACTGCACATGGGCCCGATTCGGAGCATTCACACCTGTCAAACGTGCCCATTTGGGTCCGCTCTCAGAGAAGTGTGTGTGTGTGTGTGTGTGTGTGTGTGTGTTTGTGTGTGTGTATCTGCTCTCAGAAAAGTGTGTGTGTGTGATTTGCTCTGTGATGTTCTGTCCTCAGAGAGACCGGAGATGTGGGCCGCTGTCGAGCTGCCCTGGTCACACATATATTCAGGAGTCCCAAAGAGCTGCTGAAGCTGAGCGTCCCGTCAGTGGTCTACGCCATCCAGAACAACATGGCCTTTGTGGCCCTGAGCAACCTGGACGCCGCCGTCTACCAGGTGAGCTGAGCAGACATCAAAGACCACCTGAGGGAAACACCATTGTCATCATCACACACACACACACCTGTGCACCATAATAATAATCAGACTAGATAGAAATAAAATAGTTTAATAGATAAATAAATAGTTTTAGAAATAAAATAGTTTAATAGATAAATAAATAGTTTTAGAAATAAAATAGTTTAATAGATAAATAAAAAGTTTTAGAAATAAAATAGTTTAATAGATAAATAAATAGTTTCAGAAATAAAATAGTTTAATAGATAAATAAATAGTTTCAGAAATAAAATAGTTTAATAGATAAATAAATAGTTTTAGAAATAAAATAGTTTAATAGATAAATAAATAGTTTTAGAAATAAAATAGTTTAATAGATAAATAAAAAGTTTCAAAAATAAAATAGTTTAATAGATAAATAAATAGTTTCAGAAATAAAATAGTTTAATAGATAAATAAAAAGTTTTAGAAATAAAATAGTTTAATAGATAAATAAATAGTTTCAGAAATAAAATAGTTTAATAGATAAATAAAAAGTTTTAGAAATAAAATAGTTTAATAGATAAATAAATAGTTTTAGAAATAAAATAGTTTAATAGATAAATAAATAGTTTCAGAAATAAAATAGTTTAATAGATAAATAAAAAGTTTTAGAAATAAAATAGTTTAATAGATAAATAAATAGTTTTTTACAATTCTATTGTGATAAAAAAAAATCTATATAAATAATGAAAAATTATACACACACACAAACACACTATGTATATATGTATGTGTATGTATGTGTGTATTTATGTGTGTGCACATTATATTTTTTTCTTCTGGAGAAAGTCTTATTTGTTTTATTTCGGCTAG
>NC_141040.1:2747500-2750000 GCF_052040795.2 Danio rerio
GCTTCTCTGCGGCCGCTGCTATCGTCCTGTCCACCGTGGCCTCCGTCCTGCTCTTCGGCCTGCAGATCAGTGAGTGTAGCTCTTGTTTACAACCAACGCTCAGGAGACTTTTGATAATTCAGTATGTTAGGGGTAAAGTACATCCAGGAGGTTGTTATGCACATTATTACACGGCTGTCTGGAATACTGCATTCTGATTGGTCAGTCGTGACATTTCAAGGTCTGTTATTCCCAGATAACAACTTCTGAATAACACAGTCTCACCCGGGAACTGAGAATCACCATCAGTGAATGTGTTCACATCCATATACTTGTATCCTATGGGTGTAACGGATCACAGTAAATTACAGCAGTAAATCTCCGGACAGATTTGTAATGGTCCAACACTTTTGTCACTGCTTATTAGAATGCTATTATGAAATGTGTTTTGTGTTTTTTTCTGTGTAAGAAGATGCATAATTTCACAGGATTTATTATTTAAACCCTCGACTAAAGCTATAAAGTGAGTTGATTAAAACATCATATCTGGTATTTGCACATGCTTATATGGAAGCCCGTTCCCGCCAAAAGTCACAATTCTGAGTTATAAAGTTGCAATTCTGAGTTAAAAAGTCAGAATTTAAAACTCTGAATTGCCACTTTATAACTCAGAATTGCAATTTTATAACTTATAGTCGCAATTCTGAATTATGAAGTGGCAATTCCAAGTTATAAAGTCACAATTCTGAGTTATAGTCGCAACTCCAAGTTATAAAGTCACAATTCTGAGTTATAGTCGCAACTCCAAGTCATAAAGTTGCAACTCTGAGTTATAGTTGTAATTCTGAGTTATAGTTGCAATTCCAACTCGGAATTGTTACTTTATAACTCGGAATCGGGACTATAACTCGGGATTGTGACTTTATAACTCAAAATTCCATCTAGAACTCAGAATTCTGACTTTATGACTCGGAATTGCGATTTTATAACTAAGAATTGCGACATGGAGTTGCGACTATAACTTGTAATTGCCACTTTATAACTCAGAATTGCCATTTAATAACTCTGAATTGTGACTATAACTCAGAATTTGCGACACTTGAAATTACTACTATAACTCGGAATTGCAAATTTATAACTCAAAATTGTGACTATAACTCAGAATTGCGACACTTGGAATTATGTCTATAACTCAGAATTGCCTCTTTATAACTCAGAATTGCGACACTTGAAATTACTACTATAACTCGGAATGGTTACTTTTATAACTTGGAATTGTGACTATAACTCAGAATTGCGGCTATAACTCGGAATTGCCAATTTATAACTCAAAATTGTGACTATAACTCAGAATTGCGACTTTCGGAATTATGTCTATAACTCGGAATTGCCACTTTATAACTCGGAATTGCGACACTTATAATTACTACTATAACTCGGAATTGTTACTTTATAACTTGGAATTGTGACTATAACTCAGAATTGCGGCTATAACTCGGAATTGTTACTTTATAACTTGGAATTGTGACTATGACTCAAAATTGTGACTATAACTCAGAATTGCGACTTTCGGAATTATGTCTATAACTCAGGATTGCCACTTTATAACTCAGAATTGCGACACTTGAAATTACTACAATAACTCAGAATTGTTTACTTTATAACTCGGAATTGCGACTATAACTCAGAATTGCGGCTATAACTCAGAATTGCCAATTTAAAACTCAAAATTGTGACTTTCGGAATTATGTCTATAACTCGGAATTGCCACTTTATAACTCGGAATTGCGACACTTATAATTACTACTATAACTCGGAATTGTTACTTTATAACTTGGAATTGTGACTATAACTCAGAATTGTGACTATAACTCAGAATTGCGACTTTCGGAATTATGTCTATAACTCAGAATTGCGACACTTGAAATTACTACTATAACTCAGAATTGTTTACTTTATAACTCGGAATTGCGACTATAACTCAGAATTGCGGCTATAACTCGGAATTGCCAATTTAAAACTCAAAATTGTGACTTTCGGAATTATGTCTATAACTCAGAATTGCAACACTTGAAATTACTACTATAACTCAGAATTGTTTACTTTATAACTCTGAATTGCGACTATAACTCAGAATTGTGACTATAACTCAGAATTGCGACACTTGGAATTATGTCTATAACTCAGAATTGCCTCTTTATTAGTCAGAATTGCGACACTTGAAATTACTACTATAACTCGGAATTGTTACTTTTATAACTTGGAATTGTGACTATAACTCAGAATTGCGGCTATAACTCGGAATTGCCAATTTATAACTCAAAATTGTGACTATAACTCAGAATTGCGACTTTCGGAATTATGTCTATAACTCGGAATTGCCACTTTATAACTCGGAATTGCGACACTTATAATTACTACTATAACTCGGAATTGTTACTTTATAACTTGGAATTGTGACTATAACTCAGAATTGTGACTATAACTCAGAATTGCGACTTTCGGAATTATGTCTATAACT
>NC_141040.1:2755000-2822500 GCF_052040795.2 Danio rerio
GACCCAATGCACTGATGACAGAAACTAATTAATATGATCATACTTCTTAGTTCTAGAAAGCACTCTAGCAGCTGTGTTTTAAACAGTTGAAGTTTGTTAATTAGGCCTTGATAATTACAGACAGGTGTGTTTAGACAGGGTTGCAACTGAAATATATATATATATATATATATATATATATATATATATATATATATGCATATATATATATATATATATATATATATATATATATATATATATATATATATATATATATGTATGTATATATATATATATATATATATATATATATATATAGTAATATATATATATATATATAGTAAAAAATTATATATATGTATGTGTGTGTATATATATATATATATGTATATGTATGTATGTGTGTGTGTATACACACACACACACACACACACACACACATATATATATATATATATATATATATATATATATATATATATATATGTATGTGTGTGTGTATACACACACACACACACACATATATATATATATATATATATAAAAATATATACACACACACGTTTATTTATTTATATGCATTTATTTATTTATATATATATATATATATATATATATATATATATATATATATATATATATATATATATATATATATATGCGCATATATATATATATATATATATATATATATATATATATATATATATATAGATATATAGATATATAGATATATATATAGATATAAATATATATATAAATATATAGAGAGTAAAAAATTATACATACATACATACATATATATATTTTTTTTTTTTACTATTTTTCCAATTGTATATAACTACTGTAAGAAATTATCAGCATTCGGTACATATTTTCAGTATTATCTTTGCTTGAACTGACCCAATCTAATCCTGTTTTTATTAAATGAACCTGCTCCAAAGCAGGTTTGAGCTACCAGAACTGTTCCTATGACAAGTTTCAGATGGATTTTGAAGAACAAAACAATCCTGGATCGTGTCAAACTGACAACATCCAAATCCAGCTAATTGGGTAATCCACGTACGAAGAACGGACCCCAGATTTCAAGCATTTCAAGAGCAACTCATTTATTAGAGAACAAAAACACCACAGTGGCTTCTCCAAACACACTAAACTACATTTCTCCGACTCATATTTGCTCCAGCTTATCAGGAAGTGACCATTTTGTTCATTTTTAAATGGAGTTGCTACAATCTACATTGTAAAAGAGCTATAGAAGTAGATGACTTGGCTTGACTTTAAGCTGAATATGTTGAGAAACTTGTGAGTGCGTGCGTGCGTGCATGTTTACCTTAGAGTCATGAGGAAGTTGACCAGGTGTTTGGGCTGCAGGTCAGTTGCACACTGAAGCAGCACTTCATCATACCTGCAGACAAGCAGACAGATGCTAATGGTCTAATCCCATTCAATGATCTATGCTAAGCTAAGCTAAAAGTGCTCCAATCAGATCTGTAGATCGGCTGAATGGATTAAAAAAATGGAAAACCTCAAGTGTTTAACTCCAGGGGAGCTGTAAAATGAGCCTATTTCTAAAATTAAAAAAAAGATGAAGTGATATGGGCAGCACAGTGGCGCAGTGGGTAGCACAATCACCTCACAGCAAGAAGGTCACTGGTTTGAGTTGGCATTTCTGTGTGGAGTTGGCATGTTCTCCCTGTGTTGGCGTGGGTTTCCTCCGGGTGCTCCTGTTTCCCCCACAGTCCAAACACATGCGCTTTAAGTGAATTGGGTAGGCTTAATTGACTAGTGTATGAGTGTGAATGAGTGTGTGTTTTCCAGTGATGGGTTGCAGCTCGAAGGGTATCCGCTGCACAAAACATATGCTGGAAAAGTTGGCGGTTCATTCCACTGTGGTGACCTCAGATTAATAAAAGGACTAAGCCGAAAAGAAAATGAATGACTGAAGTGATTTGACACTGTAATGAGGTCGACACACAATTAAACTATTATCAATGAGACAGAGCCGAGCCTTTAGCAGATGTGTGGCGTGACAGCTTCTGTCCTGTTCACCTTTACATGAGTGACAGAAGGGATGTGCCCTAAAGCTCTCGGTATAATCAATACTGATATAATATAAGATAATTATATAAGATATAATGAAGCTCACCTGAGCAGGTGCTGGAGGAGAGACACACTCCTGCTGTCTGTTAGAGGAGAGAAGTCTGAGCAGGAGATCTCGCAGTCCTGCTGCCGCAATAAACTGACAACACACACACACACACAAAGATGATTGAATTTTTATCATATTTAATTATGTTTTTAGGAGGGTTTCACCTTTTATCTGACAGGACACTGAAGGTGGAGAGTAAAGTGTGTTGACCAGAGAGAGTGGAAGGTTCAACAATCAATCTCAGGTCGCCGTGAACTCTTCTGTGCTTTACGTGGATGCACATTAGGCTATCAGCGCATGGTTCATTTTGTCAAGTGTAATTATAATTAAGCCAGTTATTAATCCACAACACTTAATTTCAAACTGGGTTAATCTGGTGGCTTAAAGATATCCCACTCGCTCCTTCTTGATGAATTAAACCACTACAGTTTAACATTGTCTCAATGTGTTCTATGGCACCATTAAGCAAGAGAAGGTAATAGGATTGTTGTGGTTTGCTATTGGTGGATGTCATGCAAACGCCAGTAAACACCAATCATGACCCATTTTCACGGTATGGTTTGGTTCGTTACACTTTTGTGGCCGTTTCCACTTTCAAAGGGTACCTAAAAGTGAACTGTACCATATCACTTTTTTGGTCACTCTTTGCAAAGGGTACCAAGCACGAAAAAAGGGCGGAGCTAGACGTGCAGCTGAACGCTATTGGTTTACAGAGATATGTCACTTGCAGAAGAAGGAGAATGAAAACAAAGGAACCGCCATGTTTTAAATACACAGCCGAGACATTATACAGTAATAATATATATATATATATATATATATATATATATATATTAGGGATGCCACGGTTCTCAATATAATATTGAACCGTTCGTCATGAACTCCACGGTTCAATACGCGCTTGTGAATCGCGGTTTTCTCGGTTTTGCGTTTAAATAATTCATGTGCGTTTTATATCTCCCCGAATTGACTGTGTGTGCCTGTAAGCCCATGAGCTGAGATGAGGAAACTCCTCCCCACGAGTAAATATCCAATCACTGTGCTCTAAAGTTAGAGAGCGCTTGACCATCATTCCACACTTTAACATGGCGAGCGGCGGTGAAGTCAGGCAACAGTACAAGAATGCGTCGGCGTCTTTCTAATCTGCGGTGTGAGGACATTTCAGTTTTTCCGGTTAGTATAATGCCAATAAAAGAAAAAACGGTAAACAAAAAATAACCGTGTGCAAGCATTGATTTACATGTATAACCACCACTGCACATCTGCAGCGCATCACCCAGCAATATCACTGTCTGAAGGCAGATAGCAGAGAAGGTGATAAAGTCCTCCAAACTGCAACAATCCCTCGCTGAATCCTTCAAGCAAACAAACCCAACTGGTTCCGAGAGACACATAAAATAGCAAAGGCAGTGCGGGTGTTCACTGCTGAAGATTTGCAGCCGTTTTGGGTGATTGGAGATGTGGGCTCTTGTCATCTTATAAAAGCACTCAATCCGCGTTACAGACTACAGTCTCACATTTTTTCAGCACTGAGATAATTAAGATGCTTTATTTAAGTTTACTGAAGTACAAATATGTTGATTTGAAATGGCCAATTTATCTTTATTAGCTTCACATGTGTGTTTATTTTCAAAGTGTAGGATTTTATGTGTTCCCCAGTTTGTTCATGGGCTACCAGCAGCTGTGAGATTTCAGTGTTCATTTTTTATACTATACACTAGGAACTACTGTACTTTTCTTGGCTTTGAAGTAAAACAGTAAATGAGTATTGCAATAAATCGTTTTTATTGTTTTCTCCTTAACCTCTCACTGTTCCTATTGCCTATAGAATAAAAAAACACACGTGTCAAGCCATGAAAACCAAACCGAAAACCGTGTAAAAAGAAACCGAGGTATGTATTGAACCGTGGGCTAACTGTATTGTTGCATCCCTAATATATATGTATATATATATATATATATATATATATATATATATATATACAGCACTTCCCATGCAGACGTTGTGATCTCTAAATGCAACAGACTTGATGTGAGAGTGTGCCGCTGTAATCAACTCTGAGTAAACATAATTAACTTCAATATTGGCTTAATCGCTTTAAATGCTCATATGAGCCATGATCACTCATAAAGAGTAAACATTTATCCTGTTGTTCGCTTACTTTAATCACATTTCCTTTGCAAATCTCATAAATCAGAGCCCAGAACTGTGTGTGTGTGCCTGCAGAGGTGATAGTTTGTGTGAGTGTGCGTGTGTGTATAGCAGTAGAGGTAAAAGAACTGTGTGTGTACCTGCAGAGATGAGAGTTTGCGTGCGTGTGTGTGTGTGTGTGTGCGTGTGCATGTGTGTGTAAATATATGTGCATGTGTGCATGAGTACATGCAAAGGCGATTCTGTGCGCGTGTGTGTTTGTGTGTGTGTGTGCGTGTGTGTGTAAATATTTGTATGTGTTTGTTTTCTGTATACCTGCAAAGGTATGTGTGTCTGTCCATGTACCTGCAGAGGCGAGAGTTTGTGTGTGTGTGTGTGTGTGTGTGTGTGTGTGTGTGTGTGTGTGTGTGTAAATATTTGCATGTGTGCATGAGTACATGCAGAGGCGATTGTGTGCGTGTGTAAATATTTGTGCGTCTGTGTGTTTTCTATGTACCTGCAGAGGTGTGTGTGTGTGTGTGTGTGTGTGCATGAGTACATGCAGAGTGTTTGTGTGGGTGTGTGTGGGTGTGCAAGTGTGAATGTGTACCTGCAGAGGTGTACGTGTGTGAGGTTGTGCGTGTGTGTACCTGCAGAGGTGTGTGTGTATGTGTGTGTGAGTACATGCAGAGGCGATTGTGTGAGTGTGTGTGTGTGTGTACCTTCAGAGGTGTGTGTGTGTGTGTGTATGTGTGTGTACCTGCAGAGGCGAGCATGTGTGTACTGCAGAAACACACCCGTGTCTCCTTGAGCCTGCAGGACTTTGTCCCATTCAAACCTGTAGTCAGAAATCAGCGGCCCTTTGAAGTCCTGACAAACACACACAAGGCTGAGAGTGTTATAACACACACACACACACACACACACACACACACTCCTAGCTAAATGTGTACAAAAATGAACACACAGTTAAGCATGACGACAGATCACAGTAAAAACACAAGAGGAACGAAGACAGTCAGCCTTATATTTACGGAGGCACCGCCCTGAGGAATGTTTGTGTGTGTGTGTATTTGTGTGTGTGTTTAAGGATGTGTGAAAGTGTGTGAGAAAGCATGTACGTATATGTATGTTAAAGTGTGTTTGTTTGAGAGCGTGTGTGTCTGTATATGTATGTATGAAAGAGTGTATGAGAGTGCGTGTGTACGAGTGTGAGTGTATGTACTGGTTTTGGTGTTTTACGAGGACACATTTGTATATTGACAGGTTTATAAGGACAAGTGTCCTTTTATTCTCATAATTCAAAACAAAATACACTAAACACTGCTGCTGCACATTCAGAATGTGGTTCCTGTAAGAGCAGGGCTAGGTTTAGGGGTAGAGTGAGGCAACATAATCAGTGTGACTTTACAGTGAAAAACACATTATTGCATTCTAATAAACCACTAAAAACTAGTGTGTGTTTGTGTGTGTTTGTGTGTGTGTGTGTGTGTGTGTGTGTGTGTGTGTGTGTCTGTCTGTGTGTGTGTGTGTGTGTGTCTGTCTGTGTGTGTGTGTGTGTGTGTGTGTGAGTGTGTGTACCTGTACGATTAAAGCACTGATCCCGATTCTCTCTGCGGTCAGTTCCGGATCCTCCAGCTCTTTAGAAGCTACACAACAGACAAAAAGATCCTCGATTACAGCCAAACACCACGAGTGAACATGGTAAAACACACACTGATACTCGGTTCATCCATTACTTTCTGTCTGATAAAGTGTGTGTGTGTCATCGGAATATAGAAAAAGATCAGTATGATGATGATGATGATGATGATGATGATGACTCCTAAATATGAAACAAAGTTCAACAAAAATTTATAAATTATTATAATATTATAATCATAATGTACATTTCTAATACTATATTGTGTGTTATTTTATATTTGGTATTAAATCGAGTTTAAACGCTTCCCTCTTTTCATCGATGCCATCATTGTTTACATTTTTTCTTTTGCAAAGTCGCTAACATTTGAGCGCTGTTGAGCACGTTCTTAAACACCACTGATTGGCTCTTGTGTTCAGATGCTCAACAGAAATGACCGTGATTGGCCGTGAAGGTCATCAGTTCACCGAACTCAACGCTGTTTACTGAGTGTAACCGCAGATACAGGGACACTGGAGCGTTTGAAAGCCTTGATTCATCAGCAGATCGCTTGTATGTCCGCTTATAGACAAACTAGCTGATCTGCGTGACTTTGAAATGCTCCAGTGTTCCTGTATCTGTGGTTGTACTCTGTAAACATCGGTGAGTTCGGTGACTTTCACAGCCAATCACAGTCATTTTAATGGACTTTTTTTTTTTAATCACAGTATCGATTGGTACTGAATTCCAATATCGTGACAACACTATTTCAGGCATCACTAGAAAAGGCTGTTCCCTCTTAATAGTGTTTAGGGGTATAGGGGTGATTTCGATACAGCCTGTGTGTATGTTTGTTCATGTGGAGGTAATAAACTGATCCTCACTGCGGGACTGCCTCATGTTATGGATCATCCGGCTCTGCGCCTCCTCCAGCACGTCCTCCAGGAACAGCACCTCCCCACGTCGAGTGCTCATGCCCTGCACCAGGCCGAACGCCACATGATGACAACTGAAACACACATGTTGGATTTCATATTTTATAGGGTTATAAAAAGTTAAACAATACAATTTTGGTTATGAATATATAGCCTATAACAAGTCATTATCTCTTTATTTATTTAGTAAACGATTATTTCTGTTTTTATTTAATAGATAATGTATTTTTTATTTGGGTTACTTATATTTAGTCAAATTTAAATTTAGTAGCAATAAAAGATCACTTCTTACATATAAAGCTCTAAATAATCCAGCTCCTGTTAATCTAACCAACCCTCTTTAAGATCTCAAAACTCAAGATGTGGTGGGGCAGAGGGGACTTTGCTATTTAGTTTTGGTCCAGCATTTTTGAGTTGTTCTCCAGTGCTGATGGAACCACCATCCAACCTGACTACAATTTGGCTATTTTTGGATACTCAAATGTAATGGACGCCTTTCCATCAGCCCAACAGCAAGCCCTGATGGTTGTCATGATGGTTGGCTTACTTAATTGGAAATCTCCAAAGGCTCCCTGTTTTAAGAGATGGCTGAATGAGCTGCTCTATGTCATTCAAATGGAACAACTACGTCTTGAAACTTCCCAGAAAAGAAGCTGAAACCACATGGGGACTCCTGGGAATCTAGCAGTCTACCTCTGTTAACTTTCATGTTTAACTCATATATTCATGACACTGACTTTGTAAAAACGTGAATTCTGTCATCTTTTTATATATATATATATATATATATATATATATATATATATATATATATATATATATATATATATATATATATATATATAAATAAATAAATATATATATATATATATATATATATAAATAAATATATTTAAATATATATATATATATATATATATATATATATATATATATATATATATATATATATATAAAGATGACAGAATTCACGTTTTTACAAAGTCAGTGTCATACATATATATATGTATGTTTATGTTTATGCTACAAATGTCATGTATATATGTATATATATATATATATATATATATATATATATATATATATATATATATATATATATATATATATATATTTAGTAACTGATACAATCCCTCCTCCTTTTTTTTGCCTTTTTTTCTCAAAGGGGGTGGGGGGCTAATTTCAATTATTTTGTATTTTTTCTTCTTGTTTTTATGGGTATTGTGCTGTTTTTCTTAAATACCTTACATAAAAAAATGTTAAATAAAACAAAGTATAACAAAAAAAGATCTCAAAACTCAGGGCTTCTGGTAGTACCTAGAATAGCAAAGTCCACTAAAGGAGGTCGAGCCTTCTCAGTTATGGCTCCTAACCTCTAGAATAGCCTTCCTGATAATGTCCGAGGCTCAGACACACTCTCGCAGTTCAAAACTAGATTTCACTCAGTGCATCACTTAACGATCTGACGCATGAATGTGCTCAACGCATCTTGTTTATATACGCTATGAACAGCAGCTATGCTAATTATTCTCTATATTCTCTATTTGCACCTGGGGATACTCATCCCGAGGCCCCCAGGGACTATGCAGCGCCACTGATGCGATCCAAGATCAGCGACGAAATGATCCCAAGGTTTCCATAATCCTGGACCAGGCCATATCCTGAGCAGCTGCTGTGGTGGTCATGGAGGAGTGGAGAGCATGAGACTGATTCCTGTGACGCTCCAGGGACAGAAGAGTCTTCGCTGAGATCCAGCATTCTCCAGCCTCCGGCGCCTAGACTGCAGCTCTGCACAAGACATTTGGCTAGTGGAGAAATGGTCGTGCCCAACTGAGCTTGGTTTCTCTCGAGGTTTTTTAATTCTTCACTTTCGCCAATTGGTGAAGTTTTTTTCTTGCCACTGTCGCCACTGGCTTGCATGGTTCGGGATCTTTGGAGCTGCACATCGATGGATTTGCTCTTCAGTGTTTGGACTCTCAGCAGTGAATATTAAACCACACTGAACTGAGCTAAACTGAACTTAAACACTGAAAACCGGACTGACACGGTTTCTAAAAACTATAATCTTCTATGTGAAGCTGCTTTGACACAACCTACAAAGAAATAAAGGTGAATTTAATTTATATTCGATATTTATATACCAAAAACTAAAGAGTGCCTGCTCAAGGGCTACCAGGAATTCAGTAATTTCGCAAGCCCTGTTGTATTCTCTCAGCATCGTGTACAACACAACAGCAGAGCGTTTCATATCCTTCATTTCATGCACACGCACACACACAACACCTGAGGGTGTTTAGTTAGCAGGTGTGTCGAGCGAGAGAATAAGTACTGTTCCAGTCACTGGGTTTGAAGGTGTGTTTGGTAAAGGTGTGTGTCCGTCTTGAATGAACCTGCTGCCTCTGTTTGCAAGTCTTTCATGAATGCCACGCTACACTCTTAGGATAATAATAAAGCTCGAATGAATGAAAAAAGATCAAATCCCAACCAGATGAACTTAATCTAGGCTTCCTTCAACCTAGCAAGAACACCACATGCTTTAGACATAACATCTGTGTTTTTTGTCAAGGCGATCACAGACGGAAGAAGTGGACAAAATGGTTTAACTTGAACACTGTCAGCATATCTGCCTGACTGATGAGATAGCAGACAACAATAAGAGACGAACTGTACACATAAAAAGACTTTGGAAAAGCCACACAGCCTGAAATTTACAACAACAAAAAAATAAAGATGCATGCCAGAGTTTGAGATCTGCATACTTTAAACCTTTAATGACTTTAAATCTTAAAGCTAGATTGAGACTTAAAATCATTCAATAAATTGATTAAAAATGCATCAGTATTCGCTTTTGAATCAATTGTGAGCAAAGTTTTTAACAGCGCTGTATGCTTTACAAACATCTGTACTCTGCTTGCATTCAACTCCTTAAAAATAAGACTTGAACCAGAAATAATCATTAGTTGGGAAAGGCCTAAGCGAATTGTAAGAGTGTCAATAGTTAGCCATTTACATGAATCTC
The DNA here is from genome assembly GCF_052040795.2 of Danio rerio. Classification (NCBI taxonomy): domain Eukaryota; kingdom Metazoa; phylum Chordata; class Actinopteri; order Cypriniformes; family Danionidae; genus Danio; species Danio rerio. Next base: position 2,764,841 of record NC_141040.1, read on the forward strand.
ATTATTACATCTCATCTAAACACACAAGCACTATTGCTCATGAGCATTTGAGTATACACTAGCCTAAAACACCCTAAAAACTAGCCAAGAGTGGCACCTGCTGTTAAAAACTAGCCTAGAGCAGAATAAAATATAGCCTAGAGCGCCATGTGTTGTTTAAATCTAGCCTAGAGCACCGCCTGCTGTTAAAAACTAGCCTAGAGCTCTATAAAATATAGCCTAGAGCGCCATGTGTTGTTAAAATCTAGCCTAGAGCACCGCATGCTGTTAAAAACCAGCCTAGAGCGCCATCTACTGTTAAAAACTAGCCTAGAGCATAGTCTGCTAAAAACTAGCCTAGAGCATAGTCTGTTAAAAACTAGCCTAGAGCGCCATCTGCTGTTAAAAACTAGCCTAGAGCATAGTCTGCTAAAAACTAGCCTAGAGCATAGTCTGTTAAAAACCAGCCTAGAGCGCCATCTGCTGTTAAAAACTAACCTAGAGCATAGTCTGTTAAAAACTAGCCTAGAGCATAGTCTGTTAAAAACTAGCCTAGAGCATAGTCTGTTAAAAACTAGCCTAGAGCGCCATCTGCTGTTAAAAACTAGCCTACAGCGCCATCTGCTGTTAAAAACTAGCCTAGAGCGCCGTCTACTGTTAAAAACTAGACTAGAGCGCCGTCTGCTGTTAAAAACTAGCTTAGAGCCCCGCTTGCTGTTAAAAACTAGCCTACAGCGCCATCTGCTGTTAAAAACTAGCCTAGAGCGCCGTCTACTGTTAAAAACTAGACTAGAGCGCCGTCTGCTGTTAAAAACTAGCTTAGAGCGCCATCTGTTGTTAAAAAAACTAGCCTAGAGCCCCGCTTGCTGTTAAAAACTAGCCTAGAGCACAGTCTGCTGTTAAAAACTAGCCTAGAGTGCTGTCTGCTGTTAAAATCTAGCCTAAAGCAACATCTGCTGTTAAAAACTAGCCTAGAGCGCCATCTACTGTTAAAAACTAGACCAGAACAGTCTGTTAAAAACTAGCCTAGAGCGCCATCTACTGTTAAAAACTAGCCTAGAGTGCCATCTGCTGTTAAAAACTAGCCTAGAGCGCCATCTGCTGTTAAAAACTAGCCTAGAGCGTCATCTGCTGTTAAAAACTAGCCTAGAGCGCCATCTGCTGTTAAAAACTAGCCTAGAGCGCCATCTGCTGTTAAAAACTAGCCTAGAGCGCCATCTGCTGTTAAAAACTAGCCTAGAGCGCCATCTGCTGTTAAAAACTAGCCTAGGACGCCATCTAGTTTTAAAAACTAGACCAGAGCGCAGTCTGCTGTTAAAAACTAGCCTAGAGCGCCATCCAGTGTTCAAACTAGCCTAGAACGCTTTCTTGTGTTGAAATCTAGTGCAGATCGCTGTGTGTGTGTGTGTGTGTGTGTGTGTGTGTGTGTGTGTGTGTGTGTGTGTGTGTGTGTGTGTGTGCGCGCAAGCAAGCATATACCTGCCGGCCCACTGGTGCCCCATGGCCTGTAAGATTCTGAAGAGCTGCTGGAAGTGCATAGTCTGACTCTTATCTGTCTTAAAGAGGAAAAAGGATTGAGCAGATGCACACAGAGCAGGAATCATGGGATTGAACACAGAACACGCTGAACTATCATCATCCTTACCACGTAGATCATCTCATCAAAGCTAAACCTCTGCTTCCTGTCCAGCGCCGCTGCCACGTCTCTGAAAAACCCAAGAGAAAGGACATCTGTCATGGCCCTCTGTGTGAGAGTGTGTGTGTGTGTGTGTGTGTGTGTGTGTCTGAGAGCTCACACACACCTGGTGATGTACAGGGATGTCCCATCACTGCGGACCAGTGTGGCATAATTGGACATGTCGCCCTTATCAGACAGATCCACCACACCCGTTCCCTTCCTGCGCAGCAACATACAGCAGATACACACAATCAATCACACAAACACAGTATTGTTGCTGACCATGTCCACCCCTTTATAACCACAGTGTCTTCTGATGGCTACTTCCAGCAGGATAATGCTCCATGTAATAAAGCGTGAATCATCTCAGACTGGTTTCTTGAACATGACAATGAGTTCACTGTACTCAAATGGCCTCCACAGTCACCAGAGCTCAATCCAATAGAGCACCTTTGGGATGTGGTGGAGCGGGAGATTGGCATCATGGATGTGCAGCCGACAAATCTGCAGCAACTGTGTGATGCTATCATGTCAATATAGAGCAAAATCTCTGAGGAATATTTCCAGTAGCTTGTTGAATCTCTGCCACGAAGGATTAAGGCAGTTCTGAAGGCAAAAGCGGATGACATTATATTAAATAATATATTCAATATTCCTAAAATATTAAATACGCGTGACAGATTTCTGATCAGTTATGTTGTCTTGGTAATGTCAGGTTGTCATGATGAACACAAACTGGTTATGATTTATTTGTTTATGTCAAGGTTGCGATGTCAACGATATCTCAAACTCATAACCGAGCGAATGACACTTAATGTCAGCTATTATAAACATGCATAAAAATAATATGACAGTTCTATGAACACCCCTTCAGCTAAAGTGTAACCCATTTTTGTAATAGCACTAATAAAACTAAATGTGATTTTGATATTCATTAACAGCTTGAGTAAATAAAGTTTTTTAAAAATATTCAAAAGTTTATGAACTACGCAGAGATTCTTTATGGTGTTCAGACATTAGATGTCGCCTACCCTGTTGTTGTCTATTGGAAGGAAAGCGTCAATAGAGCCGCCATTTTGGAACAGGGTAGCGCTCCTTTGTAATGAATGCGGGACCAAGCTGACATTTCATGTCACTTTTCTGCATTGATGGATCAGTGATCGCACGGTCATTCCTGACAAAAAGCTTGTGTTTGTGTGTCTGGAAATGTACTATTCACCCTCTCTGTTTAATTTGATCTTATCCGTGTCTTGAAACACACCTCCTCTACTGCTTTCACTTCTCATACTGACAGAGAGAGCGATTCGTTTGTGATTGAATCTCCGTTATAAACGACTCTTTCACTAGCCGACAATAATAGAAGTTTCTGGCAGCGCAGCATCTTGTTGTCATATTTATTTTGCATTGTTTGCTGATTTAATTCAACAAAACTAGCATAAGCCGAGTGTTTAGTGCGAGTTGGAGCTTCTTTGTCTTATGGTGAATGCAGTAAGTGACTGATTATCATCAATAACGTGATTAGCACAAAAGTTCAGAACATCCAAAAACGTAAAAAAACTAAATCTTTCCTATGAAATGTTCTGCCTTTGTGCTTTGTGTTCTTTGTTTGCTCGTTACTACACCCGTAGACAGCGCTAAAGTCCAGCATCTTCACGTAATAACACTGTCTTGACTAGTGCGGCTGAATGACATTTGTCCTGGGAGCACTGTACAAATATGGCGGCGCTATTGACGCATGCTCAGGGTCCCTATGCGAAATCTAGTGTATATATCTATGGTGTTCAGAAACCTGGTCTGGTTCTTTTAGTAGGACTGATAAAAATGCAGCACAGCAAGTTTTAGACGTTTGTGTTGTCAAAACATCTAAATGAGTGAGAATGCTTCATTTATACAGGCGCCCCTATTATGCTTTTTAAAAGGTTTCTTATTTTGTTTTGGAAAACTCCAACATCAGCTTCACATGCAAGCAAGGTCAAAAACACATTCACTTTCACGTCACCCAGATAAGTCATGGACTAGGGATGCACCGATATGGATTTTTTGGCCAATACCGATAACCGATAATTCTTCAGACTTCAGGCCGATAGCTGATATTTATAGGCCGATAATTATAAATATTTCAAAATGTTATATTTTTATACAGCAAACTTCATAAAAGCGGAAACTCTGCTCTTTTGAACTGAATAGCCTATGATTTCAAAATTATACATTCAATCATATATAACCTATAATTCACGATTTCACACAAATCAGTATGCAAAAAATACATCATTTCATTTTCTTCATAGCAAACTAACATGCAAATTGACTGTTGCATAAAATTTAAAAGGTTAAATAACAAAATGGGATTTAATTAACAAGCAAGTTAAATATATTTTAAATAAGATGAAAATTAAAGAGCTAAGGACTAAAACCAGCTCAAATGTTCTTGAATAAAACGGGTTACAGCAGGGGTGTCAAACTCAATTTACCTGGGGGCCGCAGGAGGCAAAGTCTGGGTGAGGCTGGGCCGCATAAGGGATTTCACAAAAAAAAGTCCTCAAATGTCATTATTAATTATTTCTTCTGAACATGAAGTGTCCTGAACATTAATAGAACATTGAGTGAAGATTATGAACAGTTCTTCTGAACATGGCATCTTTTGCCTACTCCTTGCTGCCAGAGACTTGACAGCGCTTCTTCTCACAAATCTGAACCACATTTTGCTTTAGAGCGGAAGCAGTTGAGACCCTCAGTATGGCTTGAAGATGATCATCATTAAGTCTAGACCTGTACTTTGACTTATTGAAGTCCTAGGGAAAAAAGTGGGGGAACTCACTCAAAACTTCCATTGCCTCACCTAAAAAAAAGGCATATATATGTATAAATAAAACACCCCCACCCCACTCCAGTCACATCAGTCTGTACCAGTCTGTATCTACCTATAATATATATAAGATGCAGGCTGTAGCTAGGTAGGTGGCAGGCTGCAGATAGGTAGCTAAGTGGCAGGCAGGGGCGGGAACAGCTTACCTTGGTTCTGGCCGGCGCGAGTTCCCTCCTAACACTTCCCGCCCGTCACAGCGTCTAACAAAGGGGCGGGGTGCGTGGTGACGTTGTTTACACGGCGGGCGGGGAATGCCAGTGACCGATGTGTACGGATAGAATCAGCGCTCCCCGCTCCGCTGATTCTGTCAGTGTACAGCGGTCGGCGCGGGCCACAAAATATTGCACTGAGGGCCGCAAATGGCCCGCGAGTTTGAGACCCCTGGGTTACAGTAATGTACATGTGTACAAATATGTCATCTCATGTCATGCTATCTCTAACACAACAAAGAGACAGAGCAGGAAAGGCTTTCATATGTAATATTTTTTCCTGAGGCGATTTGAAGCAAAATACACAATGGAACTCAATCAAACATACTGTATCTACAATGATAAGGATAATGGTTACTTACTGAGTTATTGACGCACAGCAATACCACGTGAAAAAAGCACGGACTTAGGAATAATCAGTGTGAGGAGAGATCCATGAACAAGTCTGAACATGTTCCGCCCACGCGTGCCCGGCAACAATACGTAATTTATCAGCTTAAAGATATCGGCCTAATTTAGACATCGGATCGATAACGATCATCTTAAAAATAGCATTTATCGGCCGATAACGATATGGGCTCCGATATATTGTGCATCCCTATCATGGACGATTGCTTTGTACTGTCTAAACTCCTCATTTCCGACAACCTGCTTTGCTCTGATTGGTCAGACACACATGAACTGATTAGTCAGATGCAAGGGTATAATAGTTTATAATTACAGATGCGTGAATTTTATTTACGCTCGAAATATTTATGACAGCGATTTTATTCCATAGGTTTAGGGTTTTTCTTTGCTTATAAAATTCTGCCCGGGTCTTTTTTGACCTGTAAGTCAACAGCGGGGTTAAAAAAGCAAAACGGGACCCTTTAATTCAGGGCTGAATATAGTGCTGCTTTGAGCTAGAGATGCAGACTTACTGTGAGGTCTTCAGCAGGCGTCTGCTCCTCAGCTCGTCCAGCACAGTCTGTGTTTCAGCTCGATGAAAAGATTCTCCAGAGTAATGATCAAACTCCACTCCTAAACGCTGAGAAAACACGAACATCAGACACACAGCATACACTAGGCACAACCGCACACAAAGACACACATGGACGGACAGAAAGCACAGAATCACACACAGTCACATAAATACAGTTGAAGTGAGAATTATTCGCCCCCCCTGTTTATTTTTTCCTCAATTTCTGTTTAACGGAGAGCAGATTTCTTTAACACATTTCTAATCATAATAGCTTTAATAACTCATTTCTAATAACTGATTTTTTTTATCTTTGCCATGATGACAGTAAATAATATTAGACTAGATATTCTTAAAGAAACTTCTATACAGCTTAAAGTGACATTTAAAGGCTTAACTAGGTTAATTAGGTTAACTAGGCAGGTTAGGGTAATTAGGCAAGTTATTGTATAACGATGGTTTGTTTTGTAGACTACCGGGAAAAAATATAGCTTAAAGGGGCTAATAATATTGACCTTAAAATGGCTTTTAAAAAACTAAGAACTGCTTTTATTCTAGCCGAAATAAAACAAATAAGACTTTCTCCAGAAGAAAAAGTATTATCAGACATACTGTGAAAATTTCCTCGCTCCATTAAACATCATTTGGGAAATATTTACAAAAGAAAAAGAAATTAAAAGGGGGCGAATAATACAGACTTCAACTGTAGATACACAAACACACACATTAACACACACACACACACATGCATGCATGCACAAAATCACACACAAATGCACACACGCACACACATTCAGAGACTCACACACAGATGCATAGAATTAAAGACACACAAACAAACCAACACGCAGATGCACAAACTCACACAGACTCAAACATCAAAAAGACACACACAGATAGACACAAATACACACGCACAGAATCACACACGTATACAGGGATTGGGCAATGAAACTGAAACATTGGCCAGTTTAGCGTTGGAGGATTCATGGCTAAATTTGACCAGCCTGGTGGCCAGTCTTCATTAAATGCACATATATATGCCCGGCTGCTAGAGCCAAACCTTTGGTCACTCCTGCCAAATGCTAAATGCCGGTTTCAACGCTGCCAGCAATGAAATCTTGGGCGGTGGAGAATGTGAAACATGTATTGTTCTCTGATGAGCCCACCTTTAATGTCTTTTTCACATCTCGGAGAGTTACACCCCATTCACATGTGGCTTCAGCGTCAACGCTTGACTGAAGGCGTGTCTGAAGTTGGGGCTGAAGCGATCATCATAGCAGCGTCAGCCAATGAAATTCAGTCAGCAATAGGCCACTGTCTAGCTGGTGTATTTGCATACAGCGATCTGATTGCCTGACGCTTCCGTCAGTGCTTGAAAAGTTGAGCTAGACCTAACTTCTGCAGCAAGCAACGCCTCTGAAGCGGCGCTGACGGATCCACAATGCAGCTCGGCAACGCCTGACATCACCCATTCAAAGTGAATGGAAAGCGTTGACGCTGACGCTCCGTGTGAATGGGGTGTTACGGTGTGGAGAAGCCCCAAAGAAGCGTACCACCCAGACTGCTGATGCCCAGAGTGAACCATGGGGGTGATTCAGTAATGGTTGCAATATCAATACAGGCCCAATACTTGTGCTGGATGGGCACATCACCGCTAAGGACTACCCAACCATTCTGAAGGACCATGTGACCCAAAGGGTCAAACATTGTATTCTGAAGGCAGTGCCGTGTATCAGGATGGTAATGCAGCAATACACACAGCATGACTGATGACAGAGTGGTTCGATGAACATGAAAGCGAAGTTGAACATCTCCCATGGCCTGCACAGACACCAGAGCTAAACATTATAGAGTCATTATTGAGGGGTGTTTTGGAGGAGCGAGTCAGTAAGCGTTTTTTTTTCCTTCACCAGACATGAACACTATTCTGAAGAAGGATGGCTCAAAACCCCTCTGGCCACAGTGCAGGTCATTCCTAAGACCAACTGATGCTGCTGTATTGGCTGCAAAATGAGGCCCTACATCATACTAATGAATTATTGTGGTCTAAAACCAGGCGTTTCAGTTTCACTGCCCAATACAGATACATACAGATACAAACACACATACAAAAACACTTGCACAGACTCACACACACACATGCACATATACGGAGTAGTTAAGCAGTGGATGGTCACCTGATAGATGCGCTTGTACTCATGGATGGTGATCTCCCTGAAGTGTCTCCACAGCTCCAGCGCCTGCTCCTCGCTCTGCTCAAGACGCCTAAAGAAATGAGCAGCAGCCGAACGCACACTGGCATCGCTCTCCGCCTCGCGGTTCACCTGCACATACACCTGCGGGCGGACACACACAGCTGAGCCATACAGATACACACAGCATCCACCAACAGATGACTGCTCATCAACACACACACAGAGGATGACACAATACTCAATATAATATTAAACTGTTCATTACAACCTCCAGAGTTCAATACGTAGTACATTTAATGATTTCAATCACTTCCGGGTCACGGCACCAAAACTGTAGGAAATTTCTGAACGTAGGCCAGGAGACTTGTTACAAGCTGAATTCTTTATTGATAATGATTTGGTTGTTCTGCAGTCAATCTTCGAGGAGTCTACATGAGTCTGCAAGAGTCTCTAAGAAATCTACAAGCAGATTTGAGCAGTATTTTACTGAACATCTCATTTACTGAGCCGTACTGAAATCCATGAGGCTTCAACTGTAACACAAACCAAACCATGAGAATGAACCTGTACCATTGCATCCCTAACACACACACACACATGCACGCATACACACAAATATGCATACATGGACTTACACGTACACACGCACGCAAACACAAAATTGCGTGCACGCATACCTCAAACAGATGCTCTAGTGGTTGCGTCCTTAGCTTCTCCTGAGAGCCGAATCGTTCAAACCCTGAGCCCAACAGACCTGCGCACACACACACACACACAAAACAGATGGTGATCACTGCAAGGTTATTTCAGTAAATGAAAACTACTGCTAAAACTAAAAACAGTCACTGAAAAACGATCCGAAATAAAATGATAACTAGCGAAAATTACAACCACATTACAAATACAAATACAATCCTTTTCAGAATTGTTCATTCTGTGGCGGAAAACCTGACCTGCAGCGGTTTAGAGAAACGCCTGTAGAACGCCTCTTGAAAAAGAGCAACCTGGATAACATCCTATTGAACAGTAAAAATCTAAAATCTCCCTTTCATTAGAAAAATCTTTGAAAAAGTTGTTTTGAAACCTCCCATTTTCGGTTCAGGCAGGGCCGGAGTGGGACTCCTTTTCAGCTCTGGAGTTTCAAGCCTTAGACCGGTCCACCTCAGTCGACGACTGACTATATTAAAATAGCGTTATTTCCAATTCAGTTTCAAATGACACTAACACGTCTTTTTCAAGGACACAGCTGCTTTAGAACTTCAATGTTTTTCATAAATATGAAAACATTCATTCTTTATAGATATAAAAAATTTACCCCTACATTAGTAACCCAAACAGTATTATATGTCTTAACACTGAAAATGAAAAAAAGATTACTTTCTGATGAGGTTCGAACTCGGATCTGCGGCTCCGTAGTGCAACGATTTAGATTTCTGATAAAGTTATATCAGATTTATTAATGTAGTGAATCATCTGATTTTCATTGAGCAGGTGTAATATACATTAATATTAATTCATATTCACTAAGGGGCCGCTGTTTGGGGTGGAATGGGGTGTTACATCATCGTTAACTTGCGGGCTGCATTCTGCTCACGCCACGGGGCTGCGAGAAAATAAATAAAAAGAGCCGCACTGCGGCAAAATAATGAATAAAACGAGTCAGGCTATAGTCAAATGAACAAATAAATAAAAAAAAGTGCAACTGCTGGAATTCTCCCGGTAATCCCGATTAGCCAATTCGGGCCTGGGTTCAGGTCTACCGTGAGTAGACCATAATTTTATAGTTTAGAAAGTTAAAATGCAAATTAACAGTGATTTAATGCCCTGCTACATTTGTTATTCGTAATTTCATATTCACAAAACCACAATTTATATCATCATAAAGATAATCCAGTTTATATAAGCACTACAAATGAGGACTTCTCCCTCAATCCCCGGGTCTGAATGCAGACTCAGTGCAGCAGGTCTCTTGCCCTGTCTATTTTAACCATTAGCCCTGCTGGTCATCTGGAGTATTTAGGCAAACACAGCAGCTCGGCGATGTGTCTAAATGTGAACAAACTCCTGATAAAAGACAACATCTGCCATTCTCTAATTCTCCTACTGCTCTCCCGACAACCATGTTTGCTGCACACAAACAGCTTTGATGTATCGGCCACACCTGAAAAACTCCCGGAGTTTGTGATTTGCAACAGGTGATTGTAATTATGATTTGGTACAAAAGCAGCATCCAAGAATACTCTAGTCCTTTAGGACCAAAGATGGGCTGAGGATCTCCAGTTTGCCGAGAAATACATGAGAAATTTTACAGAAATGTTTAAAAACAATGATCCTCAGAGAAAGAGAGGAAGACATGTGAATATTTAGTCTTCAACAGAGCAGAACATCATTAAAAGATTCAAGGAGTCGAGAAATTTCAGTGCGTAAAGGACAAGATCGCAGGCCTAAACTACCGTGATCAACCAATCCCTCAGGCGGTGCTGTCTAGAAGCGATATCAATTCATGGGACTACTGCATCAAACCTTTGTCAAGTACCACAATGTGCTGTTCCATCCACAAATGCCAATGAAAACTGCACTGTGCCAAAAGGAAGCCCTATGTTAACAGTGTCCAGAAGACCCATCAACTTCTCTGGGCTTAGTGGCATCTTAGATGGACCATCACACAGTGGAAACGTGTACTGTGGTTAGATGAATCAGTATTTCAGGTATTTTTTGGGAGAAACGTACACCATGTGCTCCGGATCAAAGAATAAAAGGATTATCTGGACTGTTACCAGCAACAAGTCCAAAAGCCAGGGGCTGTCATGGTATGGGGTTGAGTCAGTGCTCTTGGCTTGGTTACTTGCACTTCTGTGATGTAGCATTAATGCTGAAAAGCACACAGATTTTAGAGCGCAATCTGCTGCCTTCTCCTCCAGGGACACCCATGCACATATCAACAAGACAATGCAAAACCACATGCACACATTACAAAGTCCTGCTGCAGAGCAAGAGGATACAGGTACTAGACTGTCCTGCCTGCAGTCCCGACCTGTCACCAACCGAAAATGCAACAACAAAGACCCCGTACTGTTGCCCACCCAAAATTACACCTGAAACACTTCATCACTTGGTGTCTTCAGTCCCTAAACATATGTTAAGTGTTGTGAACAGGAATGGCAACATTACAAAGTGGTAAAAGCTTTACTGTTACAACTTTTTAAAAAATGTTTTCCAATAGCCAAAATTGGTATATACATGTTTATTTTGAAAACAAAAACACAATACAAATCATGAGGAACACATTAAATAATGTTTGATGTATTGTCTGCAATGAAATAAAAGTCTATGTAAATTTAGAAATCACTACTTTCTTTTTTTATTTGTGTCTTTCACACTGTCCTAACTTTTTCTGATTTGAGAATGTACAATAACATACTGAAATGAAAGTCTCTGCAACTTGCAGTTCATGAGGACTTTAATCGTAACTGTGGGAAACTCACCGAACTGCATTCCCCAGTCGCCCAGATAATTGACTCGGATCACCTCGTTTCCCAAAGCCTTCTTTAGGTTGGCAATGAAATTTCCTACAACAACAAAAAGTCAAATCAAAAAGTAAAACATGCAATCTCTAAATGACTGATCTATTAACACTTCTGTTCATCGAGGAGAAAAACATCAGTGGCAAAATAAACATCATGGGGTTTTTCCATTTACACCGACAGATTGCTTTACCAGCATCAATAGTAAAGCAGTAATAACTACCCAATATTAATTCTTATTAAGGATTTTAACCCTTTAAGATGTTTTTGATTTTATACACTTATACTAATAACTGATCAGAAATCACTTTTATTGTGACACTTTTTTTGCGTGTGCCACATTTAATGTCACATATAAAAAACAACCAAACCACCACTCCAATTTTCTTTTCGGCTTAGTCCCGTTATTAATCAGGGATCGCCACTGCGGAATGAACCACCAACTTATCCAGCATATGTTTTACGCAGTGGATACCCTTGAGCACACCCATACACACTCATTTAAACACGTACACTATGGACAATTTAATTCATCAATTCACCTGTATCGCATGTGTTTGGACTGTGGTGGAACATGCAAACTCCACACAGAAACGCTACTCAGTGTGGCAAACTGAATTTTTAGGCAGATCAGACATTGTTTGGCTGAGTTATAAGTACTTAATCCTCTATGGCGAAGCCCTGAACTTTGTCAGTCCATCATGGACATCCCCTTAGACGAAAACTCTAGGGCTGCGTCCGAAATTGCATACTTCCATACAGTTCTACGCTAAAATCAGCATTTGAGCCGAGTAGTATGTCCGAATTCATAGAATTTGAAAATTAGTATGCGAGAAGTACCCGGATGACTTACTACTTCCAGCGAGACTCTAAAGTGCGCATACCATGCAAGCTGTGCCTTCCCATGATGCCCAGCGAGAGAATTCATGAATGGGACTGAAGCGACGCAACTGACGCAGGTAGGTCACGTGACTATGACAAAATGGCGCATGTAGTACGAATTCTATTCATACTTTTCGCCTTCATACTGTATAGAGCGTACTTTTCTAATGGTCGAGTAGTACGTTTAAATTCAAATGCAGTACCTACTGAGTAGTAGGCGGTTTCGGACGCAGCCTAGATCTTCACAATTTAGCATCACAAATGCCTTTAGATAACAATACCTAATTTTGGTGTTGATCTGTTGGGTTTAGGATTTCGTTCTAAGAGACTTTTTTGTAGGTTTTGGCATGTTTGATTTGTGTGGCAATTTTTGTACGTGTGCGTGAAACGTAGCTCGGGGTCCACTCAGTCAAATGTGATTAGGTGGCGCTGACGAGCCATTCCGTCACACCTACTTCCAAAACCTTTATTTATTTATAATACATTTTTGGGGTTTTCACCTTTAATGGACAGAACAATAGAGAGTATTGATAGAAAAGTGTGAGGAGCAGAGAGAGAGGACGGACGAATTGACATAAGACCTTGAGGCAGGTATCGAACTCGGGTCGCCGTGAGCACCGGAGTGCTTGTGTCGACGCACTAACCACTATTATTAAATGCAAATTTTTCCCACTTCTGGTGCATGTGCTAAGTTCTGTGAGTTTTCAAGCAGACCGTTTAGACCAGGGCTATTCAATTGGCAGCAAGCAGGCCGGACCCGGCTCCCGAGGCAATTTGTTCCGGTCCTCCAAACAGTGTGACCAAGACATCAAAAATAAATTTAGTACAGTTGAAGCACGGTCACTATAGTTATGAAGTGACGTGCGTCTGTTCAATACACCACGAGCTGCAGTTAAAGCCTGCGCAGAGCGTATGTTTGTAGAAAAGGCGGCGAGGCAGTGGCGCAGTAGGTAGTGCTGTCGCCTCACAGCAAGAAGTTCGCAGAGTCGCTGGTTCGAACCTCGGCTCAGTTGGCGTTTCTGTGTGGAGTTTGCATGTTCTCCCTGCGTTCGCATGGGTTTGCTCCGGGTGCTCCGGTTTCCCCCAACAGTCCAAAGACATGCGGTACAGGTGAATTGGGTAGGCTAAAATTGTCCGTATGAGTGTGTGTGAGTGAATGTGTGTGTTAATGTTTCCCAGAGATGGGTTGCGGCCGGAAGGGCATCCGCTGCGTAAAAACTTGCTGGATAAGTTGGCGGTTCATTCCGCTGTGGCGACCCCGGATTGAAATGAAATGAATGAATGTAGAAAAGGCCCTTAGTACAATGCACTGATATCGTTAATAGCGATGCAACGATTAGCCGGTCGTTCCACTATTAACCGCGCTTTAATTCAATACGGTTAATTAATCTTAAAGGCTTCTCAACGCCGCATTTCTGTTGCACAGAACAAAACTGCTGCAGTTAAAGAAAGTTATGCCAACTGTGTGCTAGTTTAAAGCTCCGAGCTTATACAGAGGCTAATACACATGCACATAACTATAGCATTAACTATAGCAGCAGTCTGTAAGGTGAAGAGCTCACCGATTATGGTGGATCTGAGATGTCCAGCGTGGAACTTCTTGGCGATGTTAGGAGAACTAGAAACAGACAGAGTTCAGATACGGCAGATACTCATGCTGAATCACACACACACTAAACTCACCTGAATGCTAAATTACACATACACACTGTAAAATCACCTAAATGCTTAATAAAACACACACACACACTAGAAAACAAATCATCTGAATGCTAAATCTCTCTCACACACACACACACACACACACACAGATACACACACACAGTAAACTGACCTGAACTCCACCAGTGTCCGGCCGACCCGAAGCCGGCGCAGGATTTCACTCTTCACACCGAAGCCGTCTGGATCTGAGCGCAGCTGGTCTAACAGTTTCTGTGACAGAGGAGGAATTAAAGGGACAGTTCACCAAAAACATCCCCATTTACAGACACTTAAGCAGTTCTACACTTTTATTAGAATTTCTTTAACCTACTAAACACAGATAAAGATATTTTGAAGAATGTTGGGTGGAAAATTTGAAATAATACATTATAAAACTATAATCATACCAACAAAATCTATAATCGTTGCATCGCTAACTGTAAGATGTTCATTTATGCATTCAGTTTCATTCGCAAATGACATTTGTCTCCTCTCCTTTTTTTGTGACCCGAAAAATGGTCCGAATCGTGACTAAGGGTGCTTTTACACCTGCCTTTTTTAGTTTGGATGAATCGCACTAGAGTTCGTTTCCCCTTTTGGTGCGGTTGGTTTGGGCAGGTGTGAATGCAGCAATCGTACTCAAGGGCACACCAAAAGCGGACCAAATAAGCGTGCCGAGACCAAGTGTGCCGCAAGCCTGCGTTTGAGTGAAGGCCTCGGCCGTTAGATCGCCCCCTGGGGGCTGGCTGCAGTACAAGTCATAAAGCCCGCCTCCTCCGTGTTAATGAAGGAGACTTGAGCCCAAATAAAAAAAATTATTACACTTGCAATAAAATGTCCCGAAAGATGGTTCTGGTGGATTAAGGCGCTGGTTATTGTGCTGAAATAGGTGCAGATCTTCATTTTTGTAAACAGTTTGTTTTTAGCAGTAATTTAATGCTGGGTGTGTCATCGTGATTGACAGCTGTGATTGACAGTTTCTCAAAGCAGCGCGTCTGAGCTTCGGCAGGAGACTGAAGTGTTTTTATTCGATTTCTGTGTTATTTTACCATGATAAGATGAGTTCAGCAGTAAACTACAGTTTCTGACATACATGATCTGGTGGAACACTGTTATTCGCTAAGTTCAGGGCTTTTTTCGGGCTTTATTAGTTTGCTGATACACGCCTAACCACCCAGATAGCAAAACACACTCGGGCCAGTTCTGGCTAGATTCTCGCCTGCCGGAGACTTACCCCTCAGAGCTCAGACTGACTACCTCTGCTGGACCTACTCCGGATGCCTGGACTCACTGCCCGATTCCAGCCCGAGTCAATCAAGCCAGATGCGGCAGCCGAGCGAGTTATGCGCTGTGGCACGGAGCTGGCGCGATTGAATATATAAAACCCTCATATTTGTTAACGTTATTACATCCATTTGTGTTGATATGACAGCAAACGCATGCTGAGCAGTTCGGGGGGCGTGGTTGATTTTACATAAAGCGTTTGGTTGGAAGCTCGACTCATTTTCGCGGCTCCTCCTCTGGCTCCGTCAGACTGTCTGTTCTGCGCATGTCAAGGCTCCAATTTCAGCAGTCTTTTGCGACAGTTTGTGCCCGTCAAGCAGGCGTTTTGCCCTCAAGGCGTTCAATGGGAAACGGGGCTGTCGCGTCGTCCATATTTTTTAGAGTCATTGTTTCGGACCAAAGCCAGCAGTGTGGTGTGAAAACGACCCAAAGACGGCAGAAAATGCTACAATGTATCATTTATTGCCCTTGGTCCGGACCAAATGAAGCGAACTACAGATGTGAAAGCACCCTAAAAACCATATTGTGATCTGATCCATGAGATTTGTAATCCATTACACCACTAATAATTAGTTACTATTTGTGAGAAGTAACTAGCAACTAGAACTAATTACTATTTTAAAGGAAAGTGTTTACCTGCGCCAGGAGGAGTTTGTTGAGTCTGAAGTGAATCACTCCTCTGCCGGGGATGATCTCCTCCACCACAGCATCCGTTCTGATCTGAAGCACAGAACACATCCGTCTCAACACAAAAACACTGCGCTCCACACAGGAAGTTTGGCCAGAGGAGAAATGGTCATGCCTAACAGAGCCGGGTTTCTCTTGAGTTTTTTTCCTTCACTTTTGCCAATTGGTGAAGTTTGTTCTTCCACTGTCGCCCCCAGCTTGCATGGTTTGGGACTTGTGGAGCTGTGCATCGATGCATTTGTTCTTCAGTGTTTGGACTTTCAGCAGTTAAAATTAAACCACACTGAACTGAACTAAACTGATCTTCAGCTATGGAAGGATCTCGTTTTCCCTATGTGCTGTTGGTCTGATGTCTGGACAGATTTATGACCAGTTATGATGCGTCTTGTTCATGTGAAGTCGTCTCATGTCATCTTAAAGTGACATGAGTGTAAAACTTGAGCGAATGACACTTAATATAAGCTCTCATGAAAGTCTCCCTCATATTCATCATATCACGATTATAAAGGTGTTACGACAGTCTTATAACCGCCCCCTTCAAGGAAAGTGTGTCCCATTGAAAAAATCAACATGAACAAATAAGAGTGATATATGTTGTGCTCAAGTTGACTTTAGCTATTACACACACACACACATGCATGCACACAAACACACACCAACATGCAGAAACACACATCACATACGAAAAACATGTGCAAAACACTCACATCTGCAAAATCACAAACGTAATCGTGCTCAAGTCAAAGCACACACACATGTAAATGCAGTAATGCATGCACACACACACACACACACACACACAAGCATGCAGGAAAGTTCACCTGTCGGGCCAGCGTGTGTGTGGTGTTCTGCAGGTCTCCATCAGGACGAACAGCTCCGCTCTGCAGAAGATGACTGACTGACACACGCAGATCTGCCACACTCCTGACACACACACACACATGCACACACACACACACACACACACACACACACACACACACACACACACACACACACACACACACACACACACACAACAACACACACACACACAACAACACACACACAACAACACACACACAACACACACAACAACACACACACACAACAACACACACACACACACACAACAACACACACAAACAACACACACACACACACACACACAACAACAACAACACACACACAACAACACACACAACAACAACAACAACACACACACAACAACACACACACAACAACACACACACACACAACAACAACACACACACACACACACACACAACAACACACACACACACACCACGACAAAAGAGAGACGTTTTTCTAAAAAGACTCTGCTATTTAGTTCTGTTTACCATAAACAAACATGGCTAGACAGCTAAGGAACAATCTAGCACACATTTATAATAGTTTAACGGTTGAAATGTTGCCTGTAAATGAAACCATCAGATTATTAAGCTATAAATTACTTGTAAAACTAATAATAATATATGAGAGTGATTAGTTCTGCTGTTGTTTATACACTCCAGTTTTGATGACTTGTAATAAGGATGTTCTCTTCTCACACTCAGTGTAATGACCCAAGCTCATCAGTGCCCTTAATAGTGTGCACAACCTACTAATGAAAGACCTCAGGAGCTCGGCAACTGATAGTTTATATATTGTCCACCCTATAAACTACTCACCTTTTCTGATTTCTGATTTTGACAGTACTAATGTAGTAATAATATACACTTAAATATGCATATAAATATTAATTAAAGCTCTGTCCATTTAAACATGAACTGAAGTGAGACATGATTACTTTGATATAGAAGAAAGTGTGTATTATTGTGAGGCACTTCCAAACCACTGGTGTGTGTGTGTTGTACACTTACTGTTTCTTGTTGACCGGCGCCACAGAGATCAGTGGGATGAGCGTCTCCTCATTCTGACCACAGGCCTTCGCCAGCTGCAGACCAAAAGCAACAGGAGTCGAATACTGACACACAAATTCAAAAGTCACAATAGCCGCGTTTCCCCCATCATGCTAAGGCTCTTCTATGCTGAAGTGTTCCTTTCTGGGCTAGGCAGCACAGATACTGGTTTAATGTAATGTAATGTGTATTTATATAGCGCATTTATTGTGTACGGCCATACACCCAAAGCGCTTCACAATCATGAGGGGGGGTCTCTCCACACCACCACCAGTGTGCAGCATCCACTTGGATGATGCGACGGCTGCCACAGGACAACGGCGCCAGTGCGCTCAACACACACCAGCTATTGGTGGAGTGGAGAGACAGTGATAGAGCCAATTTATTTTATTAATAACTATAACTTTATATAAATATAGTTAAAAAATATGTACCATTTTCCCAAGTGTATATAACTACTACTGTAAGAAAATATCAGAATTCGGTATATACTTTCTGTATTATCTTTGCTTGAACTGAGCCGATCTAATCCTGTTTATATGAATTGAACCTACTCCCGACCAGGTTTAAGCTAGCAGAACTGTTGCTATGACAACAACTCTCGGATCAGCTTTGAAGAACGAAACAATCCTGGATCGTGTCAATCGTCAACATCCAAATCCAGCCAACTGAGTAATCCACGTACGAAGAACGGACCACAGGTACTGGTAGGTGTGTGTGTGTGTTTGTGTGTGTGTGTTTGTGCATGTGTGTGTGAAGGTAACTTGGTGGACAGGTTAGTACATAAATAAGGTCAATAACAGTCAATAAATGAAGCAAATATCACAAATATAAATGAAAAAGAAAGAAACCAGTCAGTGGTAAGAAGTACCAATGATGCGACACGCGAGTTTGTTCTCCCTTTTGATTAAATGATGCTTTTCCAGCATCCCTCAAAGCCTTCCTTAAGTCTTTTATTACTTTTAAGAGTTCCCAACAGATCTTCTTAATTTAAAAGTGTTATTTTTGTGTTTTGGAGCTGTTCTTTATTTTGTTGTTTTTGTATAAAATAAAGAAAAGGTGTCATGCTGTCAGACGCTCGTATATACTATTATTAGACTACATGCTAAACATTGTATTTTTATTTTTTCAGTGTTTGTCATATCGCTTAGTTGTGCTTTTAATTGTGGAAGTTTCTCAGTTATCTGCACTTTGACTTGAGCATCTTTTGTTGAACCCAGAAGGGCAGAAAACAGCTGATTTCTGGAGCTCCAGAGACACACACACCTGCAGAGCTGCACTCCTCCTGAAGAAACACGACATCAGGTACAGATGAAGATGACGAAGATGAAGAGTCTCCGACCAGCGCTGATCTCCTTCACCCCAGGACGCCTCTCTGAGAAACCGGAAGTGGTTGCTGCTGTCAGAGCTGCGCGATTCCAAAATAAGAGTCACCAAGCGCTCACTGCAACAGCTATAATGCTAGCATTTTTATGAGAGAAAGTTTTTATTCCTTTGTACAGATTTACACAGATAGCAAATAGTAGGAGTAGGAGTTTGCGTATCAAGATTTAACACCAAATTAAGTTTAAGATTAAGTGACAAATTGTCAGTATACATCAGAGCAATAGGCCAGCCTTGACGAAATCTATGTATGAGTGGTAGTAGTACCATGAGCATATATATATATATATATATATATATATATATATATATATATATATATATATATATATATATGAACAATGTCACACGAGTAGCAGTGCAATATGGCTGTATATCGGCACTGGTGGGAGGCATGCGTTAGTGCAACGAGTGTTTGACGGCATAATTGTGTATATAAAAACAAAATCAAACATGGAGAGTTTCAAAAACCCTTTTGCATGAGGAACTACTTTCTTCCACATTGGATTCAAATCATAAGCTTGGATTCAAATCATAAGTTAAACAGTTGGGCAAGCATCTTTTAAACTTTAAAACTTTAGGTGGAGTAATACACAAAGGGTAAAGAGGCTGTAGGAGTTCTGATATTGCAGAATATCGCCAGACAGAACCAGACAGAACTGTTGTATAAATAAATAAATAAATAAATAAATATATATATATATATATATATATATATTTTTTTTTTTTTTTTTTTTTTTTTTTGCATTGTCATTAAAAAACGAGAGAGAAAATTAAAAAATAATTAAAGAACATGATATAATGTTGACACCGTGGTCAAAAAACTGCATTTATTCCAACCAAACTAAAAGAAAAAAGACATTCCCCAGTCAGAAGGAAAACATACATCAGGAAACATTGTGAAAATGTCCTTGATCTGTTAAACAGCACTTGAGGATTACCTACATTTCAGATTAATAACAATATAAAGTTAACCACATAAATGTGTGTGTGTGTGTGTGTGTGTGTGTGTGTGTGTGTTAGGGACACGCGGAGGATCAGCTGTAAGCTTCTGGTCTGACTTAGGTTATGAAGAATGATGAAAATATATGAAGAGTTTTTCTGCAAATGTAGATGACTCAGTTTGTAGTGATTTTCTGAAACTAAAGAGTGCAAGGGGAAAGCACATGATTTATGGTAAAGTTAGTTTTTTTTTGAGTAATTTGAAATGAATATTTAAATAGCTATCTGCCTAATAACATTATTGACAATAATAATAAGACCATGTAATTTAATTTGAAAAAAAACACTTTACTGCCACCTAATGGAATAACGTTAAACCTTCAGGAAGAACATGGACCAAACAGGTGGTAAATAACACCAATACTACAGTGCATTCGGAAAGCATTGATAGTGTTTATATATATATATATATAGCAACCCAAGACTGGGAAACACCCATACACATTCACACACATACACTACGGACAATTTATCCCAGTCTTGGGTTGCTGCATAAAACATATGCTGGATTAGTTGGGGGTTCATTCTGCTGTGGTGACCCCATAATAATAAAGGGACTAAGCTGAAAAGAAAATGAATGAATAAATATATATATATATATATACATAGACATATAATTGTATTATATGTCATAGATTCAACAAGGTGCAAGAAATATTCCTCAAGAGATTTTGCTCCATATTGACATGAAAGCATCACGCAGTTGCTGCAGATTTGTCAGCTGCACATCCATAATGCCACTGTGGAGGCCATTTGAGTACAGTGAACTCATTGTCATGTTCAAGAAACCAGTCTTTGATGATTGAGCTTTATAACATGGAGCATTATCCTGCTGGAAGTAGCCATCAGAAAATGAGTACACTGTGGTCATAAAGGAATGGACATGGTCAGCAACAATATTTACGATGCTTAATTGGTACTTATGGACCCAAAGTGTGCCAGGAAAATCTCCTCCACACCATTACACCACCATTAGCAGCCTGAACTGCTGATACAAGGCAGGATGGATCCATGCATTCATGTTGTTGAGGCCCAATTCTGACCCGACCATCCGAATGCTGCAGCAGAAATGGAGACTCATCAGAGCAGGCAACGTTTCTCCAATCTTCTATTGTCCAGTTTTGGTGAGTCTGTGTGAATTGTAGCCTCAGTTTCCTGTTCTTAGCTGACAGGAGCGGCACCCGGTGTGCTCTTCTACTGCTGTAGCCCATCCGCCTCAAGGTTGGACGTGTTGTGTGTTCAGAAATGCTCTTCTGCAGAGCTCGGTTGTAACGAGTGCTTATTTGAGTTACTGTTGCCTTTCTATCAGCTGGAACCAGTCTGGCCATTCTCCTCTGACCTTTGGCATCAACAAGGCATTTGCACCCACAGAACTGCCGCTCATTGGATATTATTTTCAGACCATGAATCCTAGAGATGGTTGTGCATGAAAATCCCAGTAGACCAGCCCGTCTGGCTCCAACAACCATGCCACGTTTAAATTCCCCTTTCCTCCCCATTCGGATGCTCAGTTTGAACTGCAGCAGATCGTCCTGATCATGTCTACATGCCTAAATGCATTGAGTTGACGTGATTGGATGATTAGAAATTTGCATTAACGAGCAGTTGGACTGGTGTACCTAAATAAGTATTATTTCATTATCTAGACCAGGGGTCACTAATCTTGGTCCTGGAGGGCCGGTATCCCTGCAGGGTTTAGCTCCAACTTGCCTCAACACACCTGCCTGGAGGTTTCAAGTATACCTAGTAAGACCTTGATTAGTTTGTTCAGGGTTGCAGCTAAAATCCGCAGGACACCGGCCCTCCAGGAACAAGTTTGGTGACCACTGATCTAGACTGATGTGACGTTAACCCAAGCATGCAAATGTAGAAAAGCAGACTAGATGTAAAACCGCAGTTATGTAAACATTTTATTTGTATACTTTCCCAAACAAAGTCATTTAAACTACAGGAACAGTAAAACCATAATGCAGAGGAAATGGGCCAAAAAACAAAACAAAAAAAACATTAAAAGATTCAAACAAAAATAAATAAAAAGCAAGAAAACAGACTGGAATCAAAATAAATGCTGTATTTGATTTGTACATGAAAACAAAAAACTCCAGATGAAAGCCAGGATGTATTTACACGAAGCTATGAACAGCAGTCTCCGAGACACACTTTCCCAAAGTTCATCAATTTCACACAGGCTCACATTTATCATGGCAATCAACGTCATTCGCAGTGAATAAAAGGCATTTTACAAAAAAAAAACAGACGAGGATGAAATGACAGGTGAGTGTATAAAAGGCATCGTCAAAGCCTAATAAATATCCAGGGTTCGGTGGGAGACACACAAGAGCCACTGATTGGAGGAGGAGTTGCGGAGGTCCATATATGGGCGTAGTTGACGACGGCAGGAAGCACTGAGCTGCTGCTGCTGCAGAGAGAGAGAGAGAAGCCCGACACACACTCTGTGCCCAGCGGAAAGATGCGATTGGCACTGCTGAAACACCCAGCCGGACCCGTTCACAGAGTGGCAGATCCACCACAGCAGGAGACGCCCCTGCCAGCGGGCCCTCAGGACACATCTGCGGGACAAGCAGCAACAGTTAAAGGTTCGTCAAGTGCTTTGAAATGTGCATTTTACTGAAAAATGAAAAGAGGGCAGGGCATATTAGCTCCTCCCCTTTAAAAACAACAGCCAATAGCAGGCAGTTTTCAATCACAGCTCTTCCAGTGAGAGTGAGCTCAAGCGCATCAAACGAACAGCCAATGAAATGAAGGGGGATGAGGCATGTTAAGACACTAGAGAGCATTTGATTGGTCTAAAGATTTGAGGAGGAACTTTATTTTAATTTTATAAGACCTTTAAAGCCCTGGTATACTACAAACTATATATATTTGTGTAATTCTATTTATTAAATCTGTTGAATAATTCCCAACCCAGGCGTTGATGGACTAAAAAAACATTTAAATGGAGTGGCCAGAGCAGTTTTTGGGTGTACGGGAATGCAAACTTACAGCTGGCCGGCTGCTCCCCGAACCGCCTCATCAGCTGGTCATGGGTGAACTTCACAAACGCATCGTACTGTTCTGGAGACACAAGAGCAAACATTGTAGATAAATATTAAAGAGCCTCTACTTTTATTGCCTTTTCCCCTAATGACAGGCACAGATGACTTGATCACCACAAAACTAGCAATGTGAGCTAACAAAATCAATCTGGTTAGTTTAGATTTGTTGTGTACTTTAACGTGACTCTTTCAGTACCTGCAAGTTTAGTGGTGAGGATCTCATCGTACTCCTCGCGCACCTTCTCCTCGCGCTCCTTCAGCAGCCGCTCACAGATCATGCCCACCTGCCGCAGCGTAAACAGCGGCTGCTCTCGTCTGGAGGGAGACGCAGATCCAGAGGACGTGCCTGGACACCACAGACACAGACACACACACACACACACACACACACACACACACACACACACACACACCGTCAGTACAGTAAACTCTCCTTACTCTTTAAGTTTAATCAGTACACAGATCAGAAACGCATAATATAGCAGCAGAAAAACTGAATAATTAAGAGGAGTACCGCTAGATCACGAGTAGCCTATTCAGTACTCACTAGTAAACACTCTCAATCAAAGATTTCACTGATAGAGCGTGAAATAAAAATGTGCAAAATAATGCTGTTTAATAACACTGTTTTTAATAATATAGTTTAATTACCAACAATAATGTAACTTTAAATAGGGCCTTTTTTTGTGTGTTTTGTTAGTTGCGTTTCAGCAGTCCGCGAATATGATTAGCTTCTTACGATAAAAATATACCAATAGTATTGTTTATAATCAGATTTGATCAAAACAGCCTGCAGAAACACTTTGATTGACACTCTCCCTCTGTACGCGTCATCAGAGGGGGAAAGCCCCGCCCACACTCGCCCTCATCAGCATAGGACCATAGTCTTGCTTTTGAATCTGCCACTATGCTGATACACAGGCATTTGTAGCTCCGCCCTCTTCTGAAAAAGAGCACAATCTCATTTGCATTTAAAGCGACAGTCACCAAAACACCACAATTAGGATCAAAGCCTGAAAGGGTCAGTTTCAGAGAGTTAGAAACCTTATTTGTTTGGTGTTTTGAGCTGAAACATCACACACACACTCTAGGGACACCAGAGACTTATTTTACATTTAGTAAAAAGGGGCAGAATAGGTTTCCTTTAATTAGCATGACTCTCCATTTACTTATAGTTAACTAGTGATAAGTATGGTGGCCTAGAGAGCTCAAAGACACATTTTGATCTGAACACCGATCTGAGTGATTTTGCCACTGACAGTGGGCTTGCCGTAGGACATCATGTTTAAAATCAAAACAGGAGTTCAGCTCAACAAGTGTTTAGGCCAGGGATGTCCAAACTCATTCCTAGAGGGCCGGTGTCCTGCAGAAGTTTAGTTCCAACCCCAATCAGACCTACCTGGGCTAGCTAACATCTGTGCAGGTGTATTGAAGGAAGTTAGAGATAAAATCTGCAGGACACCGGCCCTCCAGGACCCAGTTTGGACACTCCTGGAAACTCTGTTTAAACACACTTTGACATGAATAAATGACTGATTTCAACATTCAGTAACAATGTGTTGAAGGAGACTGGGCATGTCAAGACACTAGAGAGCATTTGATTGGTCAGAAGATTTGATAAGAAACTAAAGTATGAGGGAAAAAAATCTTTGATTTTGCAGAAACAAACAAAGATTAGTGATGGTGAAATGAATCTTTCTGAACCAGTGAAGCGCTCGACTCGGAAAAAGTATCGGAAAAAGGTTTGATACTCGAAGCTTTCTAAAACAGAGCTCGATGAGGACCTCTTCTGGTTAAAGTGTGGGAAAGCACTGTTGCAAAAATGTCAAATGTAACCAGAAGAGGTCCTCATCGAGCTCTGATTTAGAAAGCTTCGAGTATCAAACCTTTTTCCGATACAATTGAGTCGAGCGCTTCACTGGTTCAGAAAGTTCATTTCACCATCAATAATCTTTGTTTGAGACCAACTCATTCATGTAGTAATACAACAACAGAAATATAAACAAATTACTCAATTCCTGTAGTTGTTTCACATAAGGTATGTTACATTACACCACCGATGACTGTAGTAACATCCAAGGTATTTCAAAGAATTAACATTTATCGTATTCCAACTAGTCCTTCACCCACCCACTCATTCCAAGCGGGGATCAAACTGGTGACTCCTGCGTGGGAGGCGAATGCTTTAAGGAGGCTATGTGAGTGATGCTTTCGGGCTGCACTCGCCAGCTGGCCTTTGTTAAACACTATACTACGATATGCAGTGGCTTTCTTTAAAAATGTAAAAAATAAAAATAAAAAAATACGCTACTACACTTTACTATGCTTTAAAACTTTTTAACTATAAATTACTATTGTATTTTAATTTAATTACTGGTGTTTGGGAATGGTGCAGTGCTTTGAAACAGTAGAAATGTATGTAATCAACGCCTAATCTCTCGCGATATACTTTACTAATCCATGAGGGTGTTTAAACCTTTGAATCAAAATTCGAAGCAGTCACGTGAGTATAGGCGAAAATGAAGCTTTAGACATCACTGATCATGTGATTATGGAAAAACGAATCAAGCTCCGGTTCACTGCTTCACTGTGGCGCTCATTCATTGAAGCACAGCAGAGACTCCTGATAGTGAAACAGCATTATTTTCATAACTCTCTACAATGTATGAAGAGCGGTGTTGGTGTGGTGCGGTGTGTGTGTGTGTGTACCAGCGCTACTGCTGCTGGCGTGAGGCTGCGAGTCAAGCGGGCAGCACGAGTCCGTCTGCTGGAAGCTGCTCTCCAGGTGTCTCCTCTTCTGCATGCGCTTGTACTCCTGCTTGATGTTGCTCAGGATTTGCTCTGGAAGATGAAACAAACCTTTAATAGACAGGCCGGAAAATCTTCAGCAACTCCAAAACACAATCAAATTAAATCATGGGGAGTTCACCAAAAAACAACACTGTGCTATTCAAACTGTTTGATTTTCTAAACTGCAGGACATGCTTGCTGTTAAGGGATAAAGTACATTCAGGAGGTTTTCTGAAAGAATAAAACCTGACAGGTATACCGGCAGCTAACGCGAAGCAAAGTACTGAAGGGTTTTATTCTGCAAAAAAGCAACTGTCCTGTGTGTACTTTATCCTGTACATGGCTACTTGCCACAAAACATTGTCCTCAGCCATGATCTTTTGACTCTGTTGGCCTGCTCTGTAGGCATGGGACCATAACAATTTTCAAAGTATCCCGTGGTTTGGAAAAGTCAAGGTTAAAAAAGCATCATAACTTTCTTTAATGCCGTTCCTAAGGTATGTGTACCATTTTTTTAATTTAAATTCAAATTTGTTTTTAGGACAACAGCATCGTCAACAGAAAAATATCCAAAGATGTTGTTTTAAATTGAAAAGAAATCTGTGTTTTTAAAACAATTGAAGACGGCGGAAGTCTATAATTCATTTGAATTATGTAGCTTGACATGTTTACTACTTCAAAATAATTTAAATCTTTCAAAAAATAAAATATTTAGTTTTCAAAGGGGGAAAAGTTTTAGTTTTTTACCAAGACATTTAAAAAGAATATATTTTAGAGGAGTAATCACAATACCATGACATTTTATCCAAGGTTATCATACCATCATAATCTTATACCGGCCCGTGCCTGCTGCTCTGTGTGTGAGAGTGTAGGGGTGGGACAACCACATATCTGATGATGATTGGCTAAGAACACAGGTGACACTTTCACAGTTGGAGTCACTTAATTAAAGCAACCAAAACTAAGGGGGAGAGGGGCACAAAGAAACACTTTATGTTTTTGGGCAAACAATGAACAAAGTAATGGGGTTAAACAAATCTTTTTTTACAAACAACACACAAGCCTCTCCTACAAGTGAACACTGATTATATGATTGCTCCTGTGCAGAATCACGAAAGGTGCTAGGAGAAAAAACATTACTATTTAACTTATCCGCTGGGCTAGTTGTAATGCTGCATTCACACCAGACACGGAAGCGTCGTCAAGCGACATACATGTTAAGTCAATGCAAAGACGCGAATAGTAATCCTGCGGAGTGAGATGAAGAAGTGCGAGTTGAGCGTTTTGCACGATTGATGTGCATATCGCGTTTTTTTTCGCGTGCATCGCTTAAGTTAGAAAATCCGAATTACAGCGGACATTTGTGCTGAGTTAACTAATAAGGAGCTTGCTCTTGCGGTTGTAGTGCCTGTTATTGGTGTCCCGGGGGAAAATCCTTCTCCCAACACATACAACAGTTCATCAAACTGGACTCGGCTCTGTCAGAAGCACAGCTGAAAGCCTCCATCATCCAGGTATAGTTTCTGGAGAAGTTGATGAACTCAGAGCGTGGTGCACCTCTCAAAGGATCTAGTGGACTCAAGACACGGCTCCAAGTGAGTCAACGCTGATTTTCAGCCTTCATAAACGCACATAAACAAAGCTACTCTCTCAATAAAATCCATGTTAGCTGTTTAGCACCGAAGCTAGAGTCACAGGGCAGACAGAACCCCACCCATCATGCGAATTTGCGTCTGTTACGAAGTGAATGTTACGCGCGAATGAATCGAGTAAACTTGAAATGTTCACGCGTCTATGTACATACAAATAGCGTGGTTTACCCGCGCTCGCCGCATCTTGTGTGAGCACAGCATAAAGCCTGATTTATACTTCTGCGTCAGGTGACCGGCGTAACCCACGGCGCATGCAACGCGCGTGGCTGTGCATTCATACTTCTGCGCGCTGTCTCTGTTGGTCTGCATTAACACTTCCGAAACGCTAGTTGGCAGTGAGGTGTAAATGTTCCTCTGTGTCGAGTTTCTTCGCTGCAATTTTGCTTTTCCTGAACACTTCCTGGATGTACAAGTGGCTCAAACTCGCTCATTTTGAGGCAGCAACTGGCGTACGTGCAGCAACTTTAACTATGAGGTAAACACAAAACAAATCTTTCCATCCGGAGCTCCTTCACGGGACTCCACACTTGTAAACAATCGCTACATTGGGTTCGCGCCATTCGCGCGGCTCTCTGTCCCGCCCAGACTCGTCAGCGCTACCAAGCCGACCAATCACAGAGCTTGCGCTACGCGTTGTTGCGACGTGTAGGTTCATTTTTTGAGAGGTGCACGTCAGTGACCGTGATGGCCACGGCGAAGGGCTATGCGTCAGCGCCGTAGCATACGCCGGCGTTTGACGCATAAGTATAAATCAGCCTTAACACTTGCTGGAATAGTCAGATTTTCCATAATCAATTTAAATTCAGTTTACTTAATATAGTACATCACCCCTGCACTCAACTCATCAGGGGTAATGTTTTAATACAAATCTGTTAAAGAGACAGACAATAAATGAAAACCTTGTCAGCGATTTCTCATTATTCACTTTTTAAAACCTATTTGTTTCTTTCTTCTGTTGACCACAAAGGAGATATTCTGAAGGGTTCAGGAAAAACAGCCATTGACTCACATATTGTTTGTTCCTACTATGACTGTCAATGGCTGTTGTTTTCCAACATTCATAAGAAATGTTGTTCTCACTTTGTGTACAACAGAAGAGAATCAATTCAGATGCACTCGAGCGTGAGTAAATAAGGAAATGTTGACGTTTGAGTGAACTGTCCCTTTAAATTCTGTGCAGATCATTTTTAACTAGAAAAAATCTCCTAATCAACACGGGTATAGAGTATCTGATGATATAAAGAATCTTGAGTTCACGGCAGGACTCTTTTAAATGATTTATATAGATAAAAATCTACTTTCCCAAAGAGGAAATGAACGGAGTTTACTTCCGGAAGCGACTGCTGTGGTCGTCATCGACTGTCTGACTAATGTGCTTCACAAAAACCCGAACATTCACACTGATAACCACATAGAGATAGGGTAAAACTGCAGGAGGAGCAGCCTTATATCTCATCCACACACACTCACGAGTTTAT
Organism: Danio rerio; assembly: GCF_052040795.2. NCBI lineage: Eukaryota > Metazoa > Chordata > Actinopteri > Cypriniformes > Danionidae > Danio > Danio rerio. The sequence goes on from NC_141040.1 coordinate 2,794,069, forward strand.
CAATATACTCCTCTAATGTAACACTATCAGCAGGCGAGCCGAAAACACTAGCAACGACTCGAAGTCTACGGAAATGTCCGCTAATAACAAATAGCAGAATTCCTGAAACAGCCTAATAATCACTTCAGTTTGATGACGGATGATTGATTATGTCGACAGAGAAGGAAACTGGCTCCTGTGTTGGGATGAGTAATATAACTTTAGCGTTAGCTGCTCTGCTAACAGCGGAAAAACTACACCTCCATGCTCGGTTTTCAGTCGGTTTTCCAGCCTCTTTCCGGTCGACGGGTGTGTGTGAGCAGCGGACTGACCTGTGGTGAGTGCTGAAGACACCCTGCCGAAGGGCGAGGGCTCCATGCGCAGGTATTTCTGCGGGGAGGCGCTGGAGCTGGACGGCGACATGGGCGCACATCTCCTCCTCTTCGGGGACGCGGGGTTCATCAGCGGATCGAAGTCCATAGTCCTTTTAAGAGTGGCTCCGCAAGCCATTTTACCGAGAACTGGTGTTTGACAGCAAATAAAGCGAAGAGAAATATTCCGCCGAGCAGCGAGAGCCCCCGCTAGGCACAGTCCTACCCCGATCTCAAGGGAGCGCGTCCCGATCACTGCGTTTTTATTCAAACTCCGCGACGACCTTCAGGCCAAAACCGTGGCTGAGCGGGAATGAACGCGTTTTTGCGGCGAGAGATGCGGACGTGGAGACGATTCTGCACGACGAAGCCCCGATGATGGCGGATTCAGATCAGGATCGAGACGGAGCCCCTCCTGCGAGAGCTAGCCGGCTAACAAATATGGCGTGGAAACAAAACATTTGGCGAAGCCGCTGCTCTGCGCCTGCGCGGAGACTTTCAGGGAAAGTCGGTAGTTGTAGTTTATGCGGGATTCCTCCTCGTCCACAATTTTGTTTAACGCGGTATGCTAAAACTACAACCCCCACAACACTTGTTCGCAATTCTCTCCGTGTGAAGCCGCCCATTGGTGGTTTTGGATTGTTTGTGGATTTGAAAAAAGCCCCTCAAATCTCCTCCCATCATCAACAGCTCTGACCGTTTCCTCAGTCCTCACAACACGATGCCATTTTATAAACTTTATTACTTATGAAAACGACAAAATTATCGTTAATTAAAGCCAATCTGTTAATGTACACACGCTGAGTAACTTTACATTGTATTGTAACGTTAGTGCATTTCAAAACGGCACAACTTTACTACAGTTTGATATGTTTTCATCAATATTTATTTATAAGAGCACCTAGGGTGAAAAATCTACTTTTCAAGCTGTTTGAACTGTCATATTGTTGGGATATAAACACACCCAGTCATTTTTTTAAATTTATCAACTTAAAAACGGTGGACCAATTGGAGCGTTTTTTAGATTGACAGCAACTTAACGTAGGAGTTCGGTCCCCCCGCCCACCAACATTGATTGACAGGCGCACATTACCATATCCACAGTTTGTTGTTTCACGTCTGCCACTTTCAGCGTATGAGTCAAAGCGATGCCACCAAAGGAACACCCTGCTCTGTTTTTAGATGTAAGGCTCATTGGGCTCAACACAAGATCAACATTCACCACATGATCGCTCATCGGCACCATTGTTTCTAACTTTAGGTGGGTTTGTGCACTTTTCATTGCGTCTTCCTTAAACTTCAGCCGTTTGCATTTCCTGCGGTCACAGAAACTCCCTGTCATCTTAACTAGGTGCAGCTGGAAAGCGTGAGTGCATTGCCTCAAGTGCGCATCTCCGTATTGGAAATAATGACCTTGCCTGTAGGTTGCACACCAGAAGCGCTGCTCGGCGACCCACAGGTTAATTTTAAATAACATGCAAATGTGCGTGTCTGGTGTGCCGTGTCACGGCTCTAAACGGCACATCCAGTGCCTCAGTTAAAGTTAATTCAGCGTGCGTCGTTGTTAGTCTGTGTGTACAAGCTCGGAACTGTAAACTAGCACACAGTTAGCTGCAAAACTATACAAAGACACAAATTTTTTTGTAGTCTCTGCTTGGTCTGTATCCGAGTCATACATGTACGGCTGAATGCTGGTCCTCACACTCATGTTCCTTCTCTCTGTCTGCCTGTCTGTTGCCAAACACAAAGCAGGGGAGCTATTGGCTCCGCCCCCTTGTTAAGTTGGGCGGGAAGTCGAAACTAAAGCTACGGTCACACTAGAGTTTGTGAGTGATTAGACATTTTTAAAAGCGAGCGATTGCTCCATAATTTAAATTTTTGTCCAGAGAGGTCATGTTTTGATCCTCGATTGGTCACGCAGTCAAGTGATGTGATTTCGAAACTTGACGCATGACCCTAGCTGCGTCCCAAATGGCACTCATGCACTATGTACTTATGCACTTACACACTCAACAGGATAGTATATGTATGTAGTGTTGTCCCAAATGGCACACTAATGTTTTTTTACTAAGCAGAAATTCAAAACGTTTCCCTGATGACGTTTGACGGTTGCCAAATCAGTGAAATAAACGACCGAATTATCAAATAATATCTGTCGTGAGTATAACCGCATTCACCATCAGGAGGCGCTATAATCACTCTCGTAGTAGAATTTTGCTTTCACCATCCAAAATAAATAGTTATTCAACATGTGCGTCCGATAGCTCCGCCCCTTCTGCTACGTAAGCAAACCTGCGGTCGTTGAGTGCGTGAAGTGTCCATCATTACACACTTCATTTTAGCGGCTGAATGAGTGCATCATCCGGATAATTAAAGTGCACTTATTATTTTTTGAGTTTTCAGTGTGAACACACTACTTACACTATTTATACTACAAAATGGTGTAGAATAGTGTATAAGTATGCGATTTGGGACGCAACTCCTGTGTTTCCTGTTTGACGCATTTACATGCGTATGAATGGAAGTCTATGGGAGGAAAAGCCCAGTGTAACCGCAGCTTAATTTTTATCCGAAGCAACACACCCCTAAAACAGCGAGCAGTGTACACACCACCAACATGACACTTTTTAACACATAATAAAGAATCTGAATTGTGTTTTCAACTGAACCTACACTGGCACACTCAGAAGAACTATAATATTAATATTACATCTTAAAAAAGGGTAAACTATGTGCCCTTTAACATTCATGTTTATGTTAGATCACAGTTTTGACCATCACTATATTTGAGGTTCATCACACCTTTAAAGAGGCTGCTGAGTTCACTTAAAAATGCCTTGTCTGTGGTATGTTAATGGGTAATTCACCCAAAAATGAAAATGTACTGTATTTATTCACCTTCAAATGGTTTTAAACCTTTCTGGGCTTATTTATTTGAACACAAAATAAAATATTTTGAGAAAAGCTGAAATCCTGTGACGTTTCCATCCATAGAAGAAAACTTTAGGTCAGTGTCATAACTTATACTTTTTAAAGTACCTTGTTCAATAATGACAGAATGATAGTTTTTGGCTGAACCATCCCTTGAATCATAAAATAATTGTGCTGTTGGAGATGTTCTCATCCACTTTGGGGTGATTTTGAGTCTTAATTGGGCCACAACTTTCTTTGTTTTTCTGCTATTGGAGGGAGTTTTGGTGACAAATCTTGCTTTTACACATATTTTGAGAAAATGCTTTGAATGCATTTGTAGAAAACTCAATGATACACTTACTACCCCTTCATTATGTTAGGGAAAATTAATAAAAAATGCAAAAGATAAGTGAAGTTTATGTATAAACAAATTTCGAGAGGATCACGTGCTTATGATTGCTAGCAGCTGACCCGCATTATCCAATTCACTATACGATCCAATCAGATGACTCCTAAACTACTATAAATACCCTGGGGTTTATTCCATTGCTATCTTCGTTTTGAAGAGTCCCCCCTTCCTCCCCTACTCCTCCTTCTTAGACGGGTGACACGGTGGCCTCACAGCAAGAATGTCTCTGGTTCCTGGCTTTACTAAAACTAGCAGACATTTCTGTGCGGAGTTTGCACTTCTCCCCATGCTCACGTGGGTTTCCCCCCGGTTTCCTCCCACCGCCTAAAAACATGCAGTTAAGTCAATTGAACAATCCAAATTGTCAACATAGACACGCTTATAGTTAGTAATTAGTTTCAAGAGCATTCACTTGTTACAGTAGGGGAGTTCTCGAGATCTACCTGAGCTCAAACTCCCCTCCCGCTTTGCAACGGGAGGGAGCCCTGGACTCGAGGATCTCATGAGCTCAGGGCTCTCTCCCGGGACAGCATGCCAAACAAGCTTGATAATTAATCATCAGCTAAGTGTGAACTCTTGAAATATTTGTTTCAATTCTTTTAAATCAACCCCAGCCCAAAACTACTAAATTGCTTAGAAAATTTACAGGATTTTAACTCTTTAATTGCCAAATTCCTAAATCATGTCACTGATTTGGTTAAAAAAAACCACACACACAAAAAAGGAAGTATTTTTTTAATATTAAAAGTAGTTGTGGGCTGGATTATATTAGTCTAAGACATATGAAAGATTAGTAACAATATTGCCTTTGATGCATTGTTAGTTTTTGTGCAGCATTATGGGCCAATTACACTGAACACGTTTTTCCACACGCATGTCGACCAATTTGGCATCGTACGATGTTTAATGTGAAACATCGTGATGGACGATGGCCGTCGTCGTAGGTGGAGGTGAATTAATTATTTAGGAATGAGCAATTTATTCATAATGAATAAATTATTTGTAGCCTACAGTTTCAACTACCTGACCCGCATGATCTTTGTTTTACCCATAATCAAATCATAAATAAATAAAGATAAGCTACACACAAATCATAGATATAAACACTAGATATCGCATAGGGACCCTGAGCATGCGTCAATAGCACCACCACATTGGTACAGTGCTCCCAGGACAAATGTCATTCAACCGCACTAGTCAAGACAGTGTTATTACGTGAAGATGCAGAACTTTAGCGCTGTCTACAGGTGTAGTAACGAGCAAACAAAGAAAACAAAGCATACAGGCAGAACATTTCATAGGTAATATTATGTTTTTTTCTGTTTTTTTATGTTCTGAACTTTTATGCTAATCAGGTACTGTTATTGATGATAACAGTCACTTACTGCATTCACCATACGGCAAAGCAGCTCCAACTCGCACTAAACACTCAGCTTATGTTTTTTGTTGAATAAAATCAGCAAACAATGCAAAAGAAATATGACAACGAGATGCTGCGCTGCCAGAAACTTGTATTATTGTCGGCTAACGTTAGTGAAAGAGTCGTTCGGGGGATTCATTCACAAACGAATCGCTCTCTCCGTCAGTATGAGAAGTGAAAGCAGTGGAGGAGGTGTGTTTCAGGACACAGATTAGATCAAATTTAACAGGGAGGGTGAATAGTACATTTCTGTACACACAAACACAAGCTTTTTGTCAGGAATGCCCGTGTGCTGATTCATCAATGTAGAAAAGTGATGTAAAATTATAATTTTCGTTATTAGAAAAAAAAATTACATACTAACATCCAGGAAAACTCCCGATCATAGATATATGTGTTTATGTGTATATCTCTGGCTTTGCATGGCCACAGTCCTCCACTGTACCTTGGTCCCACATTCATTTCAAAGGAGTGCTACCCTGTAGCAAGATGGCGGCGCTATTGACGCATTCCGTCCAATAGACAACAATAGGCCAGGCGACATCTAGTGTATATATCTATGCACACAAATGACCACCTGCTTTTTTCACGGGACTCTGGCATGAATAGGCAGAGTGATCTTTGTCGTTATGATGGCATCCACAAACTTGGTCGGTGAAAAAGGTGCCCAACCAACAGTATCTGAGGTTTTCACTAAAGTACTGAAAGTGAAAGATTGAAGCAGTGTACTGATGCTGTGACACGTCACCTGTTACATTCAAAAGACCAAAGAGTCGTTAGATAAAGTGTCTATTTTTAGTGAGCGGGTTTGCGACGGGGGCGATGCCGGCTCAGCATCGTGTTGTCTATCAGCCATCGCCAATGGACGATGGCATCGTCTATCGGCCCAACCCTAGCGTGATGCTCTTTTTATGTCAGTAGGTGTAACCCTGCCAGTCCTACACCATTCAACCCACTCCGACCTGGGATCAAACCAGCGACCTTCCACATGGGAGTCTTTTGCTCTAACAAAGAGGCTAAAGACCATGGTCTCTAGAGCACCTTTTTTGGGTTCAGAGGTTTATCTGCTCCCATCCGGGTCACGGCACCAATGTAATCCCATCTATCCTAGACCACCCAACTCATTCCGAGCTGGGATTGAACCGGCAACCTTCTGCATTTATAAGTGCAATGTAGTAATTGTGACCAAATGGTCTATTATTAGTCATTTGTTTATTTTAAGAAATACAATTGGGGATATTAGCTACCATTGTGAGACTTTAATATGCGAATAGTCAGGAGTAACAAAGCCAGTTTCTCCAGTTTCTCAGTTTCTGCTCTTACAACATTTGCTTTCCAGGCTATAACTGCACATTTAGCTTGCAACCCTTGACAGATCTCCTACATATCTTGGGCAACACGTTGGCGTAGTGGGTAGCACAATCACCTCACAGCAAGAAGGTCACTTGTTTGAGCCCCGGCTGGGTCAGATGGCGTTTCTGTGTGGAGTTTGCATGTTCTCCCTGTGTTGGTGAGGTGTGGGTTTCCTCCGGGTGCTCCGGTTTTCCAAAAACATGGGGTAGGTAAATTGGGTAGGCTAAAATTGACTGTAGTGTATGTGTGTGGATGAGTGTGTATGTATGGATGTTTCCCAGTGATGGGTTGCAGCTGAAAGGGCATCTGCTGTGTAGAACATATGCTGAATAATAAGTTGGCGGTTCATTCTGCTGTGGCGACCCCAGATTAATAAAGGGACTAAGACAAAAGAAAATGAATGAATACATTTGTCTTTTTTAATATGTGGTCTATTGTTTCTGCTTTGTTTTTATTTTTATTTTTTCATTAAAAAAATAATAATTTTGCCTATTTGATGTTGTACATATATATATATATATATATATATATATATATATATATATATATATATATATATATATATATATATATAATATAAATAAATATATATATATATATATATATATATATATATATATATATATATATATATATATATATATAAAAATATATATATATATATATATATATATATATATATATATATATATATATATATATATATATATATATATACACATACATACATACATACACACACACACACACACACACACACAATATCTAATATACAAAGTAATTTTGGCACGAAAAAAAAGCACTCTACCCAAGCTCGCGCGCTCCCCACCCTGCGCGCGCACGGCCCCTGATCGCTGCTTGGGAAACCCCGTCGATACGCGCGGCCGTGAGTGCGCGCGCGGCAGCAGTAGATAGGAGCACCGCGCGTGAGCAGCGCCGCCCGCCATTTTACATTATTGGGAATCAAGCGGAGCTCCGCCGGGGAGTCACTCACCGCCCCCAGAACACCGATTTAGCCCAGACAGACCCGAACACAGCCGCTCAACATCGCCAGGTGAGTATACGACCTCTTTGCACCGATTTTCGGATCGTTTCTCACGACAGAGGGCTTCATTTTACCGGTGTTTGGAAACAATGTGCGGCGCGGGGGGAGGGAGGGGTTCGCCGGACACGGTCAGCGGCACCAAAGGGCCTTAAAAACGCCATAAACGCTAAATTATGCGCACAAATGCAGATTTTTTCTGTGTATTTTTAGCGTGTGTCTGCTCACTGAATAAAATATTTTTATTCAATCGTGTTTGTGTGTCACGCTGCAGGGCTAGCGGGCTAATGCTAACGCATCTACACTGACCGAAATGCGCGCCCGAATCGCGTTTACACGCTGAATTAGTTTTAGATATAACTTTTATTATTGTTCTGGAAATTTTTATAATGGTGTATTTTGCACCACCGTGTGCAGTTATCTCGCATCTGACTGAATCGTGCTTTTCTCGGCTTGAGGATGAGGAAGGCCTGAGACCCGCGCCGAACACGCGCTGTAGACACACACACACGCGCACACCGACCAGCCCGGCGCTTTCTCTGTGTGTGTCTGTTACAGTTACACTAATGTAGCTCGTGTATGTTGCAGGGGCTTACACTAGTGTAACGTAAAATGATGTAACGTGTGTTACACAAATGTAACGTGTGTTTTAGTTACACCAATGTAACGTGTGTTTTAGTTACACCAATGTAACGTGTTTGTGGGGTTTTTAGAGGTAACTTACTCGCATTGAACGTGTATGTTTTGGAGAGCTACACTAATGTAACGTGCCAGTCACGTAGTTAACGTTACACTACTGTAACGTGTGGGTTTCAGAGAGCTGTACAAATGAACCGTGTGTTTCAGATAGTTACACTTCTGAGATGCGTGTTTCAGACACATACGATACTATAGAAGCAACGTTGGTTTTATATTCGCACATTTAAACATTACCCTTAATATAATTTCATAAGTATTTGCAAATTCTAAACAGTGAAGACATATTAGCAGCCAATTGCTATCACAGTACAACATTGTTCACAGTCAATTAGATGGTGTTGTAACTACCATCTGTAGTTGTTAGATGGTGATGGTGTTGTTTTGAAGTCATACTTGCAATCGAATATTCAAACTAACATGGTAAACAATATAGAGACTTCTATATGAATGAATGTGCTAGTATACAACCAACTTTATCTCTATACGATACTGTAGTAATTCCATTCCACGTGTTTCAAATAGCTGCACTACTCTGTACGCTATGCCTTTCTCTGTTTGTCCATTTCAGATGGCTATCCTAGTGTTTGACGTGTTATTTAATGTGCGTTTGTGTTTTAGACAGTTACCCTTCTCTAACATGTTTGTTTTAGAGCGTTACCTTTCTGTGTATGTGGAGGCTGTACTTGTATTGTGTGTGTGGCAGTGATGTTTAACATCCCTTTAGCTTGTGCTCTAGTTTAGTCTTTTTCTGGAGTTTCATGGTGGCGTCACTCGTTCTGCGCTTTGTTATAAAGATATAGATGGCTGAAATGAGGAACAGAAGCACCACAACCTTAATTTGAGCTCCTGAACTGCTTTCGGCATTTAGTCATGTTTTAATGTAGTAAATTGGGTTTTTGGTGGGAGAGATATCCATTGCCTGCCTGTAGTTAATTTATTTTTTGGGGAAGGTTTGCAAAGATGCTTTACACATTTATGGAGCTGTATTGGACAAAGTGAAACCTCATTGCATGCAGGTTTAAGCTACCAAAGCAAATGCTACACATGAAATTGAATGCCCACTTAATTTGTGTAACTGTCTACCAAAACCTGCAATAATTTGGCTCATTGCATTTGAACAGATTTCTGGAGACATGGCCACTGAACATATTAATGGGAATGGTACAGAAGACGCAATGGACACGGCTGCTGCAGTTACCCATTCTGACCACTTCAACACTTTATTAGAAGCTGGTTTACCACAAAAAGTTGCTGAAAAGCTAGATGAAATTTACCTAGCAGGTAAGCCAAAACTTGAACCCTCTAAATTGACTCATCCATCTTGTCACATTCAGTGCATGTTGAACTGTACGTGTATGTTTTCTTGCATAGGGAATTGGCAGGTAATTGGCAACTTTGTGTGGTTTCATTGCAAAATGGGTACTGCAGCGTTAAAGTGACGCTGAATTGTAATGGCACACCGGGCCGCAGGAAATAAAGGCTGGATTGAGCGTGTCTGCTGCGATCCTGAGAGCGGCCTTTCTGGGGATTAGCTCTCCGTTGTTAAAAGGGTGTGGGGAGGGGTCTGTCCCGGGGGTAGGACGCGGGCCAGCTGGGCATATGCCGGGACAATAGAGGCAGCTGTCTGGAGCGGAGACAGGTGATGTCCCCCTATGGCTTATCACTAACAGATGCTAATTACAGCGGGGGTGAGAAGGGCTCGCTGCTCTGGGATAGTCATTACTACTGTATGAATGACGAGCTGCCGTAAAGTGCATTAGTGCCCGCCCACTTTTAGCAGCCCTGGTGCAGGAAGTGTTTTTTTTTTTTCTTTGCGTGTGTGTGTGTAGGGATTTTTGAAAAGGGTTGGTTCTTGTTACAAGCCATCAACCAATCAAACCAGCTTTGAGAAGAATCGCATTACAAACCATGATTTTTAGCAAAGGGGTTATGCAAATGGCACAAATGAATGTGCATGTATGCAGTTGAAGTCAAAATTATTAGCCCCCCCCTTTTTTTTCTCAAATATATTTCCTAAATACTGTTTAACAAATTCAGGAATTTTTCACTATTTTCTGATATTTATTTTCTTCTGGAGAAAGTCTTATTTGTTTTATTTCGGCTAGAATAAAAGCAGTTTTTAATTATTAAAAACTATTTTAAGGTCAATATTATTATCCCCCCTTAAACAATTTTTTTTTTTATCAAACCACTTATACAATGACTTGCCAAATTACCCTAGTTAACCTAATTAACCTAGTTGAGCATTTTAAATGTCACTTTAAGCTGAATACTAGTATCTTAACACATCTTCAAATATTATGTGCTTTCATTATGACAGAAAAAAGAAATGAACTTGTTTAGAAATATTGAAGAAAAATACTCTCCATTAAACAGAAATCTCCTATGCATGTTAGTTATTTTAATTTAAAGGGAATTAAAAGAACCTGTTATTTGCCTTAAAACTAAAACAGGAAGAAATGCAAATTTTAGTGAATTTCAAATGGCACTTAAGGTTTTTGCATTTAAAGTCTTCATACATAAATTCACACATTCACACGCACAGGGTGATTCAAAAAGAATACCACAACTTTGAAAACCGAGAACTCTGCAAAGAAGAAAAGAAGAGCTAAGCTCTTTCTGTCGTCTTTTTAAGGAAGCTCTGAAGTTTCATTTGGCCGCTGGGAGTGCTGTTGTCATGTTTCTTTTATTTAAAAGTAGATTTTTAAAGTTGCGGTATTCTTTTTAAATCGCCCCATACACATTTATATTTACACATTTGCTTTATTTAGAAGTGCCAATGAGAAAACAACTGTTTTTGGTGGCACTAATGCACTTTGGCCATGGATGTTAGTGCAGGCTCTTCATGCAGCTTTTATCACCAGTGCTCATCGTTGTGGAGAACTTTTAAACATCATCAGGCAGTTTTATTCTAGAGCTTCAGACAGCATGATACAGAATAAACACTTTGAGTCAGTAAACAAACAAGTGCCTGGAGAATTAGCAACACTGCAATTCCTGAGGTCTGCATTGATGCCCGCTCCAAATGATGATACGCATGAACTCTCTCTCTGAGTTGCGCTGATGTACAATTAAAGAGTCTGACTGGACGGGCTGTAAAGCGTCCTGCCGATCGGGACATCACTTGGCAGCGCTAAGTTGTGCCTGATTTTGTCCCTGTAGGCCTGGTGGCACACAGTGACCTGGATGAGAGGGCCATCGAAGCACTGAAAGAATTCAATGAAGAAGGTGCACTGCAAGTTCTCATCCAATTCAAAGAGAGCGACCTGTCTCATGTGCAAGTAAGTGCTCTCGCAACTGTTTTTTTAAAGTGCAAATCAGAAATGTTTTATTTAAACGCTCTTTTGATCTAAACCAGAACAAAAGTGCCTTTCTCTGTGGAGTGATGAAGACCTACAGGCAGAGAGAGAAACAGGGGACCAAAGTTGCAGAATCTACTAAAGGACCAGATGAGGCAAAAATTAAGGTGTGTTTTGGTCATTTTACATTGCATTTATGGGTTTGTTTGTTTTAGTAACACTTAAGTAACCGTTCACACCATTTACTACTGCTTTATTACCTGCCGATTAAGATATTAACTGTTTTTGTGCAACAATATGAAGTAGAATCTGATTTACCATCTATATTCCAACCCATTATCCAAACCCAACCACAACTAATTAGTAGTTTACTAGGCTAAAAATCTTTGTTAGTGGTTTATTACCCTGACATTTAATTAACTCACTTATTTTGATGTCAATCTTGTCATAAGTTGCTGATGTTGAATTAAATGCACAAAAAGTTACATTTAACCCTTGCATATTCAAATTGACTCTTTCGTTATGTTCAGGCTGTTTTTTGCCCCATTGACTTTCATTATAGCCATTTTTTATTGAAGTGTGTGCAGAAATACACTTGCTGTGTTCTGAAGCATATCACATGTGCAAAGGTCTCCTACTCACACTCTAAACTTCATATAAAAGCCAGAAACTAATCTTTTTTTTTTTTTTTTTGTACTATAACTTATAAACCACAGTAAAAATGACAAACTGTGCCTCGTCCCAACACTGAAAACCACCAACAATCAAGAATGCATGATCATATGGTGTCATGGCTTTGCAATCAAAAAAAGTGGTTATTATGCAAGTCAATGGGGCAAGAACAGCTACCAACATAATGAAAGTTGTCAATTAGTTTCTAGAAAGCCTAGTAAGAGCTTGATTATCTAGCCCAGCTGTGTCTAATTGGGGTTGGAACTAAACTTTGCAGGACACCGGCCCTCCAGGATCGAGTTTGGACATTCTTGACTTAAGGGGTTAAGTAAAATGTGAGCCTGTTTCATTGGTTTGTTTCAGATTTTGCTCGAGAGAACTGGCTACACCCTTGATGTCACCACAGGTCAGCGCAAGTATGGTGGCCCGCCGCCAGAGTCCGTCTACACAGGCGCTCAGCCCACCGTGGGGACGGAGGTAACTCACAACCTGACTGCGAGCGACTCAGAATTATTTAGGGCGAGATTGGGTGTCTTGAAGGCTGTCTGAATGATGAATTAATGTACACTGTTCTGGAGTAACGTTGTTACGCTGACAGTTTACCGCTAAGATCTGACTCGACAGCCTCTCCACATGTTAATATAAAGATCTTATCTTTGTATTTATTAAATTTTTTTTTTGATGCATGATTATTAAATGCCTGTAAAAACCCATAGAAGTTAAAATGTGGGTGGAATGGTTGGAAATGTTTTAAAAGGTGTCTTCTGCATAAAAAAATAAACAACATTACATTAAAACTATTACATTATCAAATGAAAAGCAAAGTGTAAAAAATAAAAAGGATGCAACCATTTACATCCGGGGTGAGAACATGCATGTCGGCTAAGGCAGTTTCTTCCAGAATAACCTGAAATAGTTTCCATTTTTTCCATTTATGTTTGACTGTTACTACTTGAGTTTAGATAGTTGCATCAGCCCCAGTCTGTCTTTTAAGGCTCACTTACCACTCCATTCCCCCTCCGTCCTGCAGATCTTTGTTGGGAAGATCCCGAGGGACCTGTTTGAAGACGAGCTCGTGCCTCAGTTTGAGAAGGCAGGGCCGATCTGGGACCTGCGTCTGATGATGGATCCCCTGAGTGGCCTAAACAGGGGCTACGCTTTTCTCACTTTCTGCACTAAAGAGGCTGCACAGGAGGCTGTCAAGCTGGTAATTCAATCCGAGTTTATTGCTTTACAATAATTGCTTTAAAGCAGCTTCTCACATTATTGCAGTAAAATTTAAGTTAATGTACATTAAGTGATATTTCTGGAGGAAATTCAGAGTTATTGATCTAATTGGAGAATCTTATGACTTCATTAGTGTTTGTTTTGAATCATGCATGGATATTAAACAATTGTGATTGTCAATTATATATTAAATACTTTGTAAATGTTGCCATGAATATAGCCAATGTTGCTGATGTGGCATTAAAGCATGCATGCATACAAACAAACAAATACATAAATGTATAAATCAATCAGTTTTTATCATTATATTTGTACAAATAAAGGGATAGATCACCAAAAAGGCCCAATCACCCTTAAGTGGTACAAAACTTAAGTTTTTTTTCTTCTGTTGAACACAAGGTATTTTGATGAAAGCTGGAAACCTCTTACTGACCTCCGTAGTAGGAAAAGCAAATACTATGTAAGTCAATGGTTGCAGGTTTCCAGCTTTCTTCAAAACAGATGAAGAAAAATAAAGTAATCGTTTTAAACAAAGTAAATAAGCTCTGAAATTGTAGTTTTGGTGTGAACTATGCCTTGAATGCGTCTCTGATGCTCTTCCTAAAGTGATTATTGTTGTTTTTCATGTGAAACATTTAGGCCCGGCTTCACAAACGGGGCTTAGATTAAGCCAGGTCTAGGCCTTAGTCATTTAGTCAAGCTATTTAAGCCAAATTTATGAAAATGGCCTTAGAAAATATATATTACTAGTGTGCACCTGGAGAAAAAAGATACTGGTGTATTTAAAGACATCTTACTGCAAGTTATTTTAAATTTGAGACAGCTCAAACCTTGACCCTTGTTTGTGAAACTGGAGGTTAAATGTTTAATGGTGGTTCCGGCACTGAATCCTTGTTTTTTTTTCCTCTTCTTTCAGTGTAACAATCATGAAATTCGCCCTGGCAAACACATTGGCGTGTGCATATCTGTGGCCAACAACAGACTCTTTGTGGGCTCCATTCCCAAGAGCAAGACAAAAGAGCAGATTGTCGAGGAGTTCTCCAAAGTCACAGGTGAGCTTTGCCTTGAAATGAAGCTGCATTCCTCGTGCTCGTCTGTCTCTTCTCAATTGGGATGATTTTGTGGAAGTAGTGCATCTCCATACAATCAAAAAAAGGATGCAGTTAAAATAATGTTATCAATTTCCTGATTAATAACAAGTAATTTCATTATTACTTGGAGTCACAAATAGTCCTATTTCTTATGCCTGAGGGATTTTAAAATCATGAAAAATCACAGACATTTAAACCACATGCAGATGATGCATTATAATACTAATTCAGCATTGCGTGTATCCTGCAATGTGACTATTGTGAATGATCACATTGTACTAGCTTCATTGCTTTAAGATGTGCTTGTTGCTTTTGTTAGAGGGTCTTACGGACGTGATCCTTTACCATCAGCCGGATGATAAGAAAAAGAACCGAGGCTTCTGCTTTCTGGAGTACGAGGACCACAAGACTGCAGCGCAGGCTCGCCGTCGGCTGATGAGCGGGAAGGTGAAGGTGTGGGGCAATCTGGTCACAGTGGAATGGGCTGACCCAATCGAGGATCCTGACCCAGAGGTCATGGCAAAGGTATGGCAGAACCGGTCCACAGTATTTGTGCTGTAATTAAAAGCTTTGAGGAACCATATTTACATTAGATCTCAGATTTCTGGATGTTCGGATGATTAGTTGTATGCGCTGAAGTAGCAATCTCCTGGTAGACAAAGTCAAAGTTTGCAATGTTTATTTTGATTGATCACATTGCTCCTAGCAATATGTGTAGGGTAATCCACAGGTTTTTTTCAACATTTGCAGGCTTCTAACATCATGATAAAGTAAATGGAAAAACACATTGCATTGTGTGCTCTCTTGGAAGCTCACGTCATCTCATTTACTCCTAGGTCAAAGTGTTGTTTGTCAGGAACCTGGCCAACAGCGTCACTGAGGAAATACTTGAAAAAGCCTTCGGCCAGTTTGGCAACCTGGAGCGAGTGAAGAAACTGAAAGACTACGCCTTCGTCCACTTCAACGACAGAGACGGTGCGGTGAAGGTATGAAAACTGTGTGTGGAAGGTCTAAGGAGGAAAGTGTGTGCTTGGTTGCTGTGTCTGACGGTGTGGATGCTCGCAGGCGCTGACTGAAATGAATGGTAAAGAACTGGAGGGAGAGCACATCGAGATCGTGTTTGCCAAGCCCCCCGATCAGAAGCGCAAGGAGAGGAAGGCGCAGCGTCAAGCAGCGAAGACACAAATGTAAGTTTTGTTTGTTTGCACTCTTCCAACACTTGTTTTCATCTTGCCTTGATTAGCTTTTATTGTGGTTGATTTGGGGTAAACGACCCCTCTACACACCACATGACAAGATTCAAGCAATGAAACCGTCTGTCTACACTAGACACGGCAACAAATGTTTAAATACCAGCGTCATCCAGAAGTGCTGAATGGTGCACTGCACACCCAAACAATTAGACTGGTTTATAATCCAATTAATACATAAACCACAACGAAATCACGTATCATTGTGTGTTTAGATGGATTGACTCTGATTGGATGGGACTGATCACACCTAATTTACATGAGTGCACACCGCTCTTCCTGAGATAGGACTATCATATATGACAGCTTGTATTTTGCTGTATGTGTGTATAATCTGCTGCTGTTCTCTCCCAGGTACGACGATTACTACTACTATGGGCCTCCTCAAATGCCACCTCCTGCCAGGGGCCGTGGCAGGGGTGCCAGCCGTGGTGGTTACTCCTACCCGCCAGACTATTACGGCTATGAAGATTACTACGATTACTATGGTTACGATTACCATAACTACAGGGGTGGCTATGACGACCCGTACTTCGGCTATGATGATTTCCAGGCGCCCGCTCGAGGCCGAGGGGGCCGCGGCAGTGCCAGAGGTGGGACATCCCCTGCGCGTGGCAGAGGGGCCAGCGCTCCACGGGGTAGGGCAGGCTTTCCGCAGCGCGGAGGTGCCGGGGCCGGGCCGGGAGCCAGCAGGGGCCTGCGCGGAGGAGCCAGAGGCGGTGTTCTGCCGAGAGGGCGCGGGGTACGTGGTGCTCGGGGTGGACGCGGTGGAAATGTAGGAGGCAAGCGCAAAGCCGATGGCTACAACCAGCCAGATTCCAAACGGCGCCAGACCATTAATCAGAACTGGGGCTCGCAACCCATTGCACAGCAACCCTTGCAAGGTGGCGATCATTCTGGTAACTATGGTTACAAATCTGACAACCAGGAGTTTTATCAGGATTCTTTTGGGCAACAGTGGAAGTAGAGAATATGTAGGGCTCTTTGTGTTTTCAGTAAGAAAAAAAAAAAGAAAGAAAACCCCCCCCCCCCCCCCCTTTTTTATAGAGACTTGATTGGCCCTCAAATCCATTAACGGTTGCCTCTCTCCTCTCCCCGGCGGGTTTTCTTGTACATATTTTAAGAATCCGCTTGGACTCGATCATTAGTCACTCCCACCTGCTTCTGCCGAACTGTTTTTGTTTTATGTTTTGTTTGGAAGTCGTTTCCTACTTTTTAAAATCGGGATTGAAATTTTTAAATTTGCAGTTTTGTGCTCAACTTGTCTATTTGGCTATATAGTACCATGTATGTTCATAGGAAGTTTTGCTCTTCATGTCTTAAGTAGGTAACAGCAACAAAAAATGAAAAGGAAAAAAAAAAAGTCACTGTCTCCTAAACTTGTATTCTACAAAGAAAAAAAAAAAAGATATTAAATTGCTATTTGTATGTAACGAGAGATAATGCTAATCGAGTAGCTTGTCTTGTTTTTTTTGGGGAAACCATTTAAAGAAAGAGAAAAAAAAAAAAGGACTTTGGTCCTAATTTTTGGCTTTACATTTTGGCTTGTATTCTTTGCTGTTTGTCTGCTTGAATAAACATACACGCACCAGTGTACAAAAACTCAAATTGTGTTTCAAATTCATGTTTCGGCAAATTCTCTCTTCAAATTGCCTACAAAATTATGGCTCCTTGTGGAAGGAAAAGGACTAAAGGTTTGCCTGTAGACATGTGCTGCTACCTCACTCTGCATGCCTTCAAATTGATATTTATATATATCTCACCAAGCTGAAGTCCGCATCCTCTCTCTCCACTCAAGCTTTGTGTAAACACACATTCCCCATTTCACACGATATCTCCTCCAACCGAGAGGCTTTTCTTTTACTACGTTTCATTGCAAAACCTCTCTCCGGGGGTTCCCCGAGTGTGTTTTTGGCTTCACTGGGGTTTTGTTAGAGAAACTCCACACGAGGACAGAGGCTAAACTCGATGAGAGCCACAGAAAAGCACAATTTGACGCAAAGCAGCGCGTCCAGACGAGGCGTCGTTGTCGCTGGAAGCTCTAACTCTCTTTGCCCTTTTGCACGTTTGTCCCAAATTTGAGCAACGGTGGGAAGCTCCCATGCATGACTCTTTTGCTTTCCTCTTTGTGTGTATGTCTAGTAGTACTAGTAGTGTTGTTAAAAGTATCCAGTTTGGTGGTGGAATAAGTCAAACATTTGAGCACGTTCTCAAACGCCGCTGATTGGCTATGATGTTCCCATGCTCAACAGAAATGATTGTGATTGGCTGGGAGGATCCAATCATCAATTTTAAAAAGCAGACAAACACTGGAGCATTTCAAAGTTGTGTTGATCCGCTGATCTGTCTGAGCTGACATACAAGCCATCCGCTGAAAAATCGGCTGATCTACACAACTTTAAAACAATCTGGTGTCTGTGTGAAACAGCGATTTTTCTAAAACTGATGAATTGATGATCCTCGCAGCCAATCACAGTCATTTCTGTTGAGCATGTGAACACCACGGCCAATCAGCAGTGTTTAGGTTTACACTTAAATGTTAGCAGGTCGTTTTTAAAACTTCAGTACCAAACTCGATACTCTTTACAACACTAGTGTGTGTGTGTATAGATCTCTGTAACCAATCATGACTCTTCAAATCACCCAATTCCTGTAGTCTTCATACACGCACTCACTCGTGCATGCCAGAACTCGTAGGGTGTACATAGAGAATGCCTTTTGCTTTCTTTCTGTGACTCTTTGACATCGTCCTTTATTTTTGAGTGTGTGTGTGTGTGTGTTTTCATTTCCTCTGTGTTGTACTCATTGTTAACGCTCCTCTAATTTGTGTTCCTTTTGTTACCTGGCTAGCAGGGCAAGGGGCTGGAGGCTGGTCCTGACATGTCCCAGTGAAGACTGACTCTAGATCAGTGGGCTCACGCCGGCCCGGCCGCAGCCTGCGGATGTGACGGTAAGGTCCGATCCATGGCGCAACTCTCCGTTCCTGCCTTACGGAAGCAAATCCTCTCCCCGTCTGCCTCCGAGATCAACGCAATTAGACCCGTTTGGACTCCTCCTCTTCTTCCTCTTCATGTATCTTTTTGTATTTAATTTTTATTTGAACAATTACGTAAGAATATGATCCCTTGTGTCATGATGATGATGATGATGAACCGAAGCTAAACAACAGAAATGCCATTTTTACAGTTACTTCTGGAGGTGGGAGTAGCCCAAAGGAGTTTTATCCTTAACGTTACATGTCTTTTGCACTTTGTAGATGTTTTGAAGTGGTTCGGAGGAGCTTTTGTTTTGATGCTGTTGTATATTTTAAACTGCGGCTTCTCATGAGGACGATCATGTTGAGCTTGTGTATTTGAGTCTTGCGTGTTTTTGTTGTTTTTACCATCCTCTTCAGTTTGTTGCGACCTGGCGTGATGTGACCAGGCATTCCAGGTTTAAATGGTTCCTTTGGGAACCCTTTTGTTTTTAGTTGTGTTATTTTTTTTGGAAAGGGTTGGTTAACTACCTCATCCTGGAGGCTGAAACTGCCCTATCTGTACTGTACATATGGAGACTTAATGCAAGCAGGGCTTTTTATATTCAACTTATGCACAAGGGCAACATCAGAGCCAATGTACCTAGTGTATATAGTCCTTTTGTACAAAGATAAATGCTGAACAGTCAGACTGGGCATGTGAATGACACTCATGTGATGAGTCTAAAGAAGCCTGCGCTGCGTTCTCAGCTCACGACGAGGGTTTAATCTCGCTCGCTGAGGAAAATAAAGCGATTGAGGATCTTGGGTCCTCACTCCAAATGAATAGCGTTTTATTTCCAGAGCCTCCTTTTGGCGGCTGCCTGATCCGTTTTGATTTCGTGAAACCAACACCATCCCTTTTTGTGCGCACTATTGGCTTTTTAAAGGTAAGTTTGAGATCTTAGCGGTGCTTCCTCGTTCTCCTCTTGGCTCTTGCTGATGGAGATCATCGATTATTTTTGCGCACTTGAGCTTTGTCTCCATCCCTGCCGCTGATCCTGGATCAGTCTGTGCTCGGGGACGTATGATGTCAATGAACTGGGCACACCGTAGCTGCCTTTTCCCGCGCATTTAATGCCACGGGGTATTGAGATATATGCATCGTTTGAGCATGTTATCGGAAACTTTGGTTCTCTCTCTCGTGTGCTCGTACAGGGTTTATATACGATTTTAAAGGGATTCTGTTGATGTTTCGGTTTCTCTCTCTCTCTCTCTTTATTTTGTTTTCTTGTTGGCTCTTTAAAAAGTATTGACTGGATTTTTGAACATGACTGACTTCCAATTATTTCTGTATCACCGTCAGGCCATTTTTTAAAAATGAAAAATGGTGTTTTAAAGTACTGCTGCATAACAAGTGTTTTTGCATTCCTGCAAATAAATTTTTGTAAAAGGAAACCGTGTGGCGTCTACATATTCTCCCCCCTCCAGAGTTACGAGAGTGAGAAATAAAACATGACATTTCACAATTCCTACACAGTTTGCACCAAAGTACGTGAATTTCAGGCAAAGACAAGCTCTAGAAAGTGCTTAAACACGATCACAGCTTCTTAAAAAGTGCTTAAATTCAAAATGTGATAAACAATTGTTTAGCAAAAACAACAGAACTATAGAAAGTCTTCATTTAAAAATCTTTAATCTTGTGCAGTAACGCTGACTATGCTCAATATTTCAGAAACCTACTTTGAATATTCATTTGATTTTCGTCAGCTTGGTCCTTTAGTATCAGGGGCTACCACAGCAGAATGAACCGCCAACTATACCAGCATATGTTTTACTCCGTGGATGCCCTTCCAGCTGCAACCCAATACTGGGAAACACTCATACACACGCTCATACACTAAAATTTAGCTTATTCAGTTCCCCTATAGCGCATGCATTTGGACTGTGGGGGAAACCCACGGCAATACAGGCAGAACATGCAAACTCAGAATGCCAACTGGCCCAGCCGGGACTTGAACCAGCAACATTATAACCACTGAGCCACTGTGCTTCCCCCCCCCCCCCTGTTTGAATAGGTCTAGTATTGAATTCAACATTTTATTAAAATTTTTTACTTGAGTACTGATAGACTCGTGGTGTAGGGAGTACATATGCTGTGGTGTGATGTTTTAAAAGTGGGTGGAGGGTAAACTATAAAGATTACGTTCATATAATCTCTAAAAGTGAAGGGAGCGAATCCCCCTGGTTGCTAAAAAACTAATGTAATCCTTGAATCTGCTGTTCATGAAAGAGTGGGAAACTTGCATTTACTAAGACAGTGGTTCTCAAACTTTGTTCACCAAGTATCACCTCAGAAAAAAATTCTCTCTCCAAGTACCACCAAAATGAGCAGTTTTGAAATACAGTAGCGTAGTAGGCCCAGTATAGCAGCTACAACTCTGCACAGTAAAAAAAAACGTGGCAGATTACCTCAGAGATATAGGCTATATGGCATATACATCATTTTTAATAAATTTAGAAATAAATGTAGCATGTACATGACATATTTCATTCGTCCGTGTACGACTAGAAGGAAGCCTGTGTACCACAGTTTGAGAAGCACTGCACTAAGAAAAACGACGTGTTTGTTTTAAGCTGAATCATAGGATTAATTTGATTCAACTTATATTGCATTGAACAGTTCGCACCGTAAAAAAAAATGCTGAGGAACACAAGTCCATCATCTTGTCCTAATGCAAACTAAAGCCTAGTTCACACTACAAGATTTTAAACATCAGCAGATCGCTGTGCCGTTCACACTACATGACTTGACTTTGTGTCTTTTAATCTCTGTGGTGTTCACACTACGCAACACTCTGTAAATGATCCACAAGAGGGGGGTCACACACTACATGATCTGACAACAACTCTTTCAACCTAACCTAACCCTAACACTACATGATCTGACAACAACTCATTCAACTCTAACCCTAAGTTAACTTACTAGTTTTTACAAAATTAAGTGGATTGAACATAAAACAATTAAGTGGTCCCCTAAAATGCATAAGAATTGTGTTGCTTCAACTCATTAAATAAGTAATATCAGTAAGCAGCAAAATAAATCTGAAGTGTGCAAGTTAAAATTAGTTCATAAAAGTTATTAAAATAACTCAAGAAAAGCATGTCACTTACAAATCATTAAAAAAAAAAACAATGTCAACAAACTTTATAGGGTTGAACAGATTTGGCAGTATTTACTCATTTACATTCAGGTGACGTCTTAATTAACAGAATTAGCCAAAAGGATATTTATACAAGTGCTGATCATGGTCTGATAGTAAAAAAACTCATCATATAAAACAATAATAAATACCAGATTCAAAGTACAAATACAATTTACAGCATTTATCTAAAATTACAATCCATCAGTAATTTATACTATAGCTAGGGCCAGACAATCTGCAACATTTTTTGCTGTTTTTGCACAAAATGTTGTTAAAAAATTGTGTATTGTAACTAAAACCCTAATATATAAAATAAAAAGTAACACCTTTTTAACTTGTATTTAATGTTTACAATGCAATCAAAATTAGATCCACTTTATTTGGTAAACAAAGCAAGTCTCTCATATAATATCTCTACTAAAAGACAAAAAAATATTACTTTACATACTATATTGTAAAAAAACCATATAGATATTTTCATACTAGTCAATAAGTATACAAAAATTAATAAAAAAACTTAATAAATATGAATTTACACAAGTAACTAAATAGAATGAATGATGGGCTGACATGGTGGTGCAGTAGGTTGTGCTGTCACTTCACAGCAAGATGGTCGCTGGTTTGAGCCTCGGCTGGATCAGTTGGTGTTTCTGTGTGGAGTTTGCATGTTCTCCCTGTGTGGGTTTCCTACGGGTGCTCTGGTTTCCCCTACAGTCCAAAGACATGCGGTACAGGTGAATTGGGGCTAAATTGTCCGTAGTATATGTGTGTGAGTAATGTAATGTTTCCCAGAGATGGGTTGCAGCTGGAAGGGCGTAAAACTAAGTTGGCGGTTTATTCCGCTGTGGCGATCCTACATTAACTAAGGGACTAAATCGAATAGAAAATGAATGAATGAAAATGAAGTAATAAACAGGGCACATAAATCAGATTTCCCCGCCCTTTATGCTGCTTATGTGCAGGTCACACATATTACTAAATTATACACTAATGGCTAAATAAACACAACCCGTGACGATGAGTTCACTGAATCATTCAAAGAGAGAAATAAATCAAAGCATCAATTGAATCATGATAAAATTAAATTCAATAAAAAACACAATATGTAATTAAACCAACAGAAGACGACCACACTCATCTTATTAAGTTGAAAACACATTTGGGGTGGCGCTTTGCTTGTCTGAAAGAGAAGTGTGGCTAATCACAGCTGCTTTCGCTTGTTGTAGCTAGGAGGCTAACGATTGATGATTATGCTAGCACATTGGCTAACTAAACAGAAATGCTCAATTTCATAACCCATGCCCCTAATATCAGTATGAAAGCGTCTATATAACGCTTATAAACGCATTATAACGGTGAAATTAAAAGGTCATTATCACATTTACATATGAATAACGTGATTTCACAGAATAGCTGGACTGGAATCAGTTACTGAAACAGCATCATGTGACTCAAATCTTATAGAGGACTCGATTTACTTATGACACCGGGTTACTTACTGTACTGTGGGGATAGTGCTATGGGTCGGGTTTTGGCCAGAGATCAGATACTATACCAAGGTTGGCGACCCAGAGGTGTTACAGACTGTGAGGGTAGCGGGAGATGCGTCTGAAAAACGGGAGTTGTCCGGGAAAAACGACTGTTGGTAGCTATGAACGCGCCGACGACGAGCGATGAGTTCAAAGCTTTCACTGAATCCCCTGCTGAAAAATCCAGCTTAAACCAGCCTAGGATGGTTGGCTGGTTTTAGCTGGTCGACCAGCCTGGTTTTAGAGGGGTTTTGGTCATTTCCAGGCGGGTTTCCTGTTATTTCCAGCCTGGTAGCTGGTCAGGCTGGAAAGTGACCAGCTAAAACCATTTAAAACTAGATTGACACTCCGGGTTTAAGTAGGACGTAGCTGGTTTTGGCTGTGCTCCCAGCCGAACTAGACTGGTTAAGCTGGTTTTAGCTGGTCATCTCGCAGCACATGCTGGCGACTCCTGCTGGTCACAACTGCAAATGCAGGCAAACGTGTGAAAATAGGCTTTTTAAAATACATTTCATTTGTATATCTTAAATTGAAAGTGTTATTTAGCCTATCAAATGCACTTAGCTCACCATCTCATAATCATCGTGATGTGTCGCCATCGGTCTAACCGTGAAAGGATGTTATGATTTAATTAATTACAAAAACCCCAACCTGTTTTAGTTTTTTGGTTTCAATATAATACAGACTTTCTCTTTGGATTTGTGC
Organism: Danio rerio; assembly: GCF_052040795.2. NCBI lineage: Eukaryota > Metazoa > Chordata > Actinopteri > Cypriniformes > Danionidae > Danio > Danio rerio. The sequence continues at coordinate 2,818,187 of NC_141040.1, forward strand.
TTTTGAGTTTTTACTGCAAATGACACATCCATAATGCTGAAATTGCTCATCTGCACCTGCAGGTGTCGCTGTTGGACCAAAAACACGCTCGTATTTCTCAAGCTCTGCTGCTGTGACAGTATACAGTTCAGTATTTGTATCATAGTTTACTGTTTATTTACATCCCCATTGACCACGATACCAACATAATGACTATTCCTCATGGGGTCCAACAAATAAAATGACAAGTTCACATTAAAATAAAAACCATACAAAATCAGAGCAGATTTACATCAGAATAAAATAATAGCAACAACACCACAGCCAAAGACAAACATTCAACCGTAAAGAAAGCAGTGCAACAAAACATGTCATTTGAAATTTGTTTAAAACATCAAAGGTAACAATTAAATACTGTTTTATTTAGACACTCATTTAATACTTTCCTAAAAGCTGTATTCTTCATCCAGCTTGTAGTCTTGCCTGTGTGCTGATTAATGATCTGAAAGAGTACACACTCACACACACTCATTCACAGGGTGCCAAATATACACATTTTTGGCAATGTTAGTTTTTGAAATTGATGCTTTAGTGAACCATATTTTATATTTAATTAAACTACATAGGGGCAGCTCACAGCAAGAAGGTCACTGGTTTGAGTCCCGGCTGGCTCAGTTGGCGTTTCTGTGAGGAGTTTGCATGTTCTCCCTGTGTTACCGTGGGTTTCCTCTGGGTGCTCCGGTTTCCCCCACAGTCCAAACACATGCGCTATAGGAGAATTGAATGAGCTAAATTGGCTATAGTGTATGAGTGTGTGTGTGAATGAGAGAGTGTGTGGGTGTTTCCCAGTACTGTAGGCTCCCAAGTGTCATAAGGAGGTGTGGTTGAATATTATTAACACCTGTGTCTTTGCAGTGATTGGGAGGGAGAAGGTACTCAGGTGCTGCCAGAGGGACACACACTTGCCTTCTTCTGCACCCAGATGATTAAAACGTTGTCACAACAGGTTATTGTGCACCCAGCACTAACATGTGCCAGAGTAATTGGCGAGTCATTCCGCTGTGGTGGCCAATAATAAAACTGAGACTAAGCTGAAGCGGTTATGATCTCCAGTGAACTACAAATCCGCCGGTTTGTGGACTACAAGTTCCTTCATGCACCCCAGGTAAAAAAATAGTGCACTAAAATGCACTTTATTTAAGTATACTTAGTACATTTTTCAGTAATGTACTAAAAGTGCTCTATTTTCACACACTAATTTTAATGTACTAAAAGATAGTGTTAAGTATATGTTAAGATAAACTTAATGCCATCTAAGTGTACTCAGCTGTGCTGTTTTAAGACACCATGAAATTGAACTAAAATGTGCTTTTAACATACTATATCTGTATTTTATATATATATATATATATATATATATATATATATATATATATATATATATATATATATATATATATATATTTTTTTTTTTTTTACAACTAGAAATACACTTGAACCCTAATTTTAAACATTTATAAATATATTTAAGAATAGCATAAAGTATGATAGTAATATATTAAAAGAATATACAAAATGTGAAAGCAGCGTGCTAAAATACAATTTAAGTACACTAAGTATATTTTTTAAATAATGAACTAGAAGTGCTCTATTTTCACACTAATTTTAATTTACTAAAAGATAGTGTTAAGGATATGTTAAGATACATTTAATACCATCTAAGTGTACTCAAATGTGCTGTTTTGAGACACCATGAAATTGAACTAAAATGTGCTTTTACCATACTATATCTGTATTTTAATATATATATATATATATATATATATATATATATATATATATATATATATATATATATATATATATATATATATATATATATATATATATATATATATATATATATATATATATATATATATATATATATATATATATATATATATATATAGTTACAACTAGAAATAGAACCCTACTTTTAAACATTTAAATATATTTATGACTAATTTAAAGTATAATAGTAATATATTAAAAGAATATACAAATTGTAAAAAGTGTGCTAAAATACTGTATTAAAAGTATTTTGGCAAAATGTACTTCTACTACAATACATTACTAATAGATTTTTAATAAAGTCAATTTAATGTAAACTTAAAATTACCACACTCAAAATCAATTTAAGTGTTAGTGATAATAATGCATTCACATTAAGTGTACTTAAGTACAACTTTTGGGAAAATGTACTTCTACAATACATTAATAATAGATTTTTTTATATATTAAATTATTTTAAACTTAGGATTAGTATGTAAACAGTGCACTAAAAATCAACTAATGTTGAAAGCATTTAACGCACACGTTTAAAAAACCCAGTAAAAAAACTCTGTTGGATGTTTTTTCTGTAGTGTACTTTATTGTAGTACACTAAAGATTTATTTAAGTATTGCTGGTATTTAGTATACTTTTGTCAAGTGTACTTAAGTCCTACTGAAGTATAAACATACTTTTAATTAGTATATTTATAGTGTAAAACCATCAAGCTTTTATTTAACACAAAAAAAATAACAATGTACTAAAAATGTATTTGCGGGTATTTAAGTGTATTTTAATTGCGTTAATTATTATTATTTTTTTACACCTGGGACAGCTGTTCCTGTTTCATTGTACATTTTCCACACAGGGCTGTGTAGTTTTGGATTTTGTTTTCCCGTATTAACAAAAACCTGCATGATATGTATAAATTTGTTGATGATCTGAAAGTGTGACCAACATGCAAAAAATAAGCAATCAGTAAGGGGGCAAATACTTTTTCACACCACTGTGTATGAATTTCAGCACTGTAAATGTTCATGCAGGTGCACACACGAGGCAACATCATCAATATGAGGCTGAGTAAACGACATGAACAAGTTTTCATTGATTTCACAGTACAAAAACAGCACAATATGATTCATATATTCATTTTCTTTTCGGCTTAGTCCCTTTATTAATCCGGGGTCGCCACAGTGGAATCAACTGCCAGTTTATCCAGCATATGTTTTACTCAGCAGGTGCCCATCCGGCCGCAACTCATACACCATGGCCAATTTAGTTTACCCGATTCCCCTATAGCGCATGCGTTTTGGCCAGGGGTGTCCAAACTCGGTCCTGGAGGGCCGGTGTCCTGCATAGACTAGCTCCAACTTGCTTCAACACACCTGCCTGAAAGTTTCTAGTAGAATTGATTAGGGTTGGAGCCAAACTCTCCAAGACACCGGCCCTCCAGGACTAAGTTTGGACATCCACCCGGAGGAAATCCACACCAACACGGGGAGAACATGCAAACTCCACACAGAAATGCTAAATGACCCAGCTGGGGCTCGAACCAGTGACATTCTAGCTGTGAGGTGATTGTCGTACCCACTGTGCCACCCTATAAACAGAGAAGATCCTATGGTCTCTCTGAAAAGCAGAAACGAAGCCTCTCCTTTCTCTGGGCTGTGACTTTAGCCCAGCGTTTGAGCTATTTCTGGCCTGGATGGCTTGCATGCGACCGCCTCTAATTTATATCTACACAAAAACCATCAGCAAACGGTTTATTAGCTGGTGGCAGCAGCGTCTTCGTAAGAGCAGGTCTGTTGCTGAGAGAAGAGTTGCGGATTCGCAAGTGTGTCCAGATGTCAAAGGGAAACGGCGTCTTCCCACAGAGACGAGGGTGAGAAAGAGGAGTGATGAGAGACACAATGAGTGTGATGTACCCACACACACACACACACACACACAACCGGCTCAACATGACAATCACATCTCTGACAAACCCCAGTCAGACTGAGAGTCTGATCACAGCAAGCATTTATGAGTCTAACAGGCTAAAACAGGGCTGAATTTGTGCTGTTGGTGGCTTTGTTTTTATCCGAAGACTTGTGCACTAAACTGGAATATCACATAAAGCAGCGTTTACATACAACGAGAAACAACAGAGAGCAAAATCATCACTTCCCGATTATCTGGAGCAGATATCAGTCAGAGAAGTGTAGTTTAGCATGTGGTGTGGTCATTTTCTTCTCTAATAAATTATTCGTGGCTCAGAAGACGAAATGCAATGAATGCAATGCGGTGCTTTTGGAGGCGTGACATGCTCTTTGTGAGCGCAGACTGATGCTCAAGACAGTTCTGGAGGGAATAATAATAGAGTAATAATAATACTGAAGCACCGTGATGACGGACTGACGACTGAGGGCTTTTAGAAATCAGCAAAACATTTCAGATGTTCAACAGTGTGCTGGAAACTCCATCATAGTTTATTAATGCAAAGTCTTTGAAACACATTTACACTTACCGGCCACTTTATTAGGT
>NC_141040.1:3040000-3070000 GCF_052040795.2 Danio rerio
GCTTTTTTGAACAGGTGCATGATTGCACAACAAACCACAATTCATCTGCATTTCTTGGGTTAAGGTTTGGACATTGGGCTGGCCACTCCATAATGTTAGTCTAGCTCAGTGGTGTCCAAACTCGGTCCTGTAGGGCCAATGTTCTGCATATTTTAGTTCCAACCCCAATCAAACACACCTGACCAACTAATCCAGCTCTTTCTAGGTATACTAGACTTCCAGGCAGGTGTGTTGGAGGAAGTTGGAGCTCAACTATGCAGGACACGGGCCCTCCAGGACTGAGTTTGGACACCCTTGGTCTAGCTGATCAGAAACCAAGACGCTGCATGCTTACTGGTGTGTTTGGGGTCACTTTCTTGTTGAAATGCTCATATAAAAGAACATTTCCTCTTCAGCATAGGGCAGCATGATCTGTTTAAGTATTCTGGTGTCCTCGAATTGATCCTCAAAATGTGATAAATAGGCCAGACACCTTACTAGTAGAAGCATGAACATATCATGATGCTTATCTTGACAGTGTGCTGTAGATTAAATTCAGAGTTTGGGGGTCATCTAACAAACTGTCTGTGATACAGTGCATCCGGAAAGTATTGATAGAGATTCACTTTTTTCCACATTTATTTGTTACAGTCTTACTCTAAAATTGATTAAATTCATTGACTTCCTCAACATTCTACACACAATCATCAGTATTCACAGTCTTTGCTTAATACTTTGTTGATGCACCTTTGGCAGCGATTACAGCCTCATGTCTTTCAGAATATGATGCCACAAGCTTGGCACACCTGTCTTTGGGAATTTCTGCCCGTTCCTCTTTGCAGCACCTCTCAAGCTCTATCAGGTTGGATGGGAAGCGACGGTGTACAGCCATTTTCAGATCTCTCCAGAGATGTTCAATAGGATTTAGGTCTGGGCTCTGGCTGGGCCACTCAAGGACATTCACCGAGTTGTTGTGAAGCCACTCCATTGATGTTTTAGCGGTGTGCTTTGAGTCACTGTCCTGCTGGAAGATAAACCGTCGCCTCAGTCTGAGGTCAAGAGCACTCTGAAGCAGGTTTTCATTCAGGATGTCTCTGTACATCGCTGCATTCATCTTTCCCTCTATCCTGACTAGTCTTCCAGTTCCTGTTGCTGAAAAACATCCCTACAGCATGATGCTGCCAAATACCATGCCTCACCGTAGGGGTGGTATTAGCCTGGTGTTGAGTGGTGCCTGGTTTTCTCCAAACGCAACACCTGGCGTTCACTCCAAAGAGTTCAATTTTAATCTCATCAGAGCAGAGAGTTTAGTTTCTTATGGTCTGAGAGTCCTTCAGATGCCTTTTGGCAGATTCCAGGTGGGGAGTGTCTTCCGTCTGGCCCCTCTACCATACAGGCCTGATTGGTGGATTGCTGCACAGATGGTTGTCCTTCTGTAAGGTTGTCCTCTCTCCACAGAAGAACGCTGGAGCTCAGACAAAGTGACCATTGGGTTATTGATCACCTCTCTGACTAAGGCCCTTCTCCCTGATCACTCAGCTTAGATGGCCGGCCAGCTCTAGGAAGAGTCCTGGTGGTTAAACAACTTCCACTTTCGGATGATGGAGGCCGCTGTGCTCACTGGAATTTTCAGAGCAGCAGAAATTTTTCTGTCACCTTCCCCATCCTTGTGCCTCGAGACAATCCTGTCTCAGAGGTCTACAGACAATTCCTTTGTCTTCATGCTTGGTTTGTGCTTTGACATGCACTGTCAACCCTGGGATCTTATATAGACATGCCTTTTCAAATCATGTCCAATCAACTGAATTGACCACAGCTGAGCTGCTGAAACATCTCAAGAATGATCAGTGGAAGCAGAATGTACCTGAGCTCAGTTTAGAGCTTCACGCCAAAGGCTGTGAACACTGATGTACATGTGATTTCTCAGCTTTTTAATTGTAAATAAATCTGCAACAATTTCAAAAACTCTTTCACATTTTGTTAAACGCAAAGCAAATTATTCTAAGTAATGTTGGAAAAAAGCAGCCATTGACACCCATAGTAGGAATAAAATATACAATGCAAGATAACGGCTGCTTTTTTTTCCAGAATAAATCTTCTTTTGTGTTCAACAGAAGACAGAAACTCACACAGGCCTGAAACAAGTGAAGCGTGAGTAAATAATGACAATGTTTCTGGGGAGAATCGTCACCAGCAAATAAACAGCAGTGCAATTAATGGGATAGTGTGTCTAATAAGCAGGGACGCTCTCACCTTTGCCTTTCCACTTGATCTTAGAGACAGACTGGCTGAAGTCCACATGAATGCGGCGGTCATCTATCAGGACATTGTCCATTTTGAAGTACGCCTTTTCACAGTCCTCCTCCTTAGCAAATACATACAACAGCATTCATTATTCCACAATGACTCACTAAGTATCCGGTTCCAGAAGCTGATATGCTCTGAGGTCAACTAAAGATGTGTTCAGCTAATAATGTTATACAAAAATGGTAAATAATATGCAAGATAAAACTATAAACCTGTAGCTGGCAGAAGTCTACCAGGACTCCAGACTGCGATTCTGTGAATTTTCTGCACTACATTTATGGAGATTGCACTGGTAACACTACCAAATCTGATAAGACAAGCATTAGCATTCTGTTGTTTATGATATAGAACAGCCACCGTCAGCATTTTTGATGATTTTCACCTGAAATTTGACATATATAAATGTATATGGCTATAAATAATATATAACCATATTATTTATCAAAGAACCAAGCCTCTGCTTTTAGGGTGCTTTCACACTTGGTTCATTTGCCTGGACCGTACCCAAGTTCGATTGTCTCCCCCTGCCACCTCGTCGGTTGGTTTGTGTTCACACTGTTTTTTCCTTCTGAACCCCGGTACACTTGCGTCATCGAGCTGCTGTTTTGTTTACGGCCGCTGCTAGGTGACGGTCACAAAAGCAAGCGCCAAAATGGAAAGACTTCCGCTTATTGCGGTCATTCTGCTTTTACTGAAGCTTTTGATTTTGGACATACAGAAAGCGACTCGCGTCCATCTGCTGCAAACATATTATAAACATTCAGAACATCACACAGAGTCTGCAGCAGCTGTTTTTGGAGGAGACAAGCAGACATCACTGTGTATCACTGTGTTTGCCCTGGCTCAGTCCCGCGAGTGTCACCAAGGTACAAAACGTGACACACACAAACACGAACGAACATTGTGAAAACGATAGTTTATTGTACAGTTGGCGGTTCACTTCTGTGATTTGGTACGATTGCATTCACGTCAGAATTGAACCGTATCAGAGTTCGCATGAATTGTACCCCAGACCACCTCTTTCAGGCGGACTCGGGTACGGTTCACGGGTGCGCACTCGAGTTCAGAAGACACGTTCACACTAGATAAACGTACCGTACTATGATGTCAAACGAACCCGGGTGCGGACCAAAAGTGCTTATGTGAAAGCACCCTTAAACAAAAAGCATTTTACTCTATAATGATGTGTTTGTTTAATGATATGTTTTATCACCACCTGAATGCAGATGGCAGGGAAAGAGTTAAAGATGTGAGCTCACTAAAAATGAGTTTGATCAGGCTCTGTTGTACTTTAACCAAAGACTTTCTTAATGCTAACAGTTGTAGTTTAGTTCTTCTAGGCTTATAATGAGACAGATTGATGGTAAACATGCTTTTTGATGATGTGTGTCACTGAGAACATGTCTCCTGCTTACAACTGCACAAAACACAGAAATATCGATAATTACTGTTAAATAAAATGTCTATATGTGAATATACTTCACTTAAATATATATCCAGTATATAACTAAATAACTTGTTATACATTCATTTTCTTGTCGGCTTAGTCCCTTTATTAATCTGTGGGTCGCCACAGCGGAAGAACCACCAACTTATCCAGCAAGTTTTTACGCAGCGGATGCCCTTCCAGCCGCAACCCATCTCTGGGAAACATCCACACACACATTCACACACACACACTCATACACTAAGGACAATTTAGCCTACCCAATTCACCTGTACCGCATGTCTTTGGACTGTGGGGGAAACCGGAGCACCCGGATGAAACCCACGCGAAGGCAGGGAGAACATGCAAACTCCACACAGAAACGCCACATGAGCCGAGGTTTGAACCAGCGACCTTCTTGCTGTGAGGCGACAGCACTACCTACTGCGCCACTGCCTCGCCCTAACTTGTTATAATTCCTTTATATTATACAATGTTGTGTAAAAGTGTTTCCCCCTTTCTGATTTCTGATTTTTCTGCATGTCTATCAAACTTTAATGTTTCAGGTCATGAAACTAATTTAAACATTCGTCAAAATAAGTAAACACATTATGCGGTTTTTATTAAACAAAGATTTTTATTATTGAAGGAAAGCTAAAATCATAGCCCTGTGTGGACAGTGTAAAGTCCACTTCTGATTCGCTTACGAAAAACAAAATGAAGACTTAGGAGTGGCCTAGTCAAAGTCCTGACCTGAATCTAACTGAGTTGCTGTGGAATGACATTAAAAAGACAGTCCATGCTCAAAAACTATTCAATGTGGCTGAATTCTAACAATTTTGCAAAGATGAACCGCATGATGTGCTCACTTGTGACTGATATTTACATTTTTACAAAACAAAACTACCAGATTAATCAGTAAAAGCAGTAACAGAAACGGTAGTCAAAGAGTGTATAAAGCAAGAGAAAATAGATAGGTAACCTTTAAAACAGGAAAGTTTAACATGTCCTGTTAGAGTGAGTTTGTTAGCATTTACGTGTTCAGTGGTTGCAGACATGAACTAACTTTCACTGGAGACTTTACAAACCTTTTCAAACTCTATGAAGGCGTAGCACAGAGATTCTCCAGTTTTCCAGTCTCTGATGATCTCACAGCTGCAAGTAAACATCGACATATTAGATTAAAGCCAGGAGATTAATAATTAACACCTCAAAGACTAGACAATCTGTTTTGGTGCCTGCATTTAATGAAAATTACAATTGCAATTACTAGTAAAGCCAAATATATGTGTTATAGAAAAATATTAAATACAAATTTTAAAAAGGGGAAAAATCAAGAGAAGCAAAATAATTAAAAAATTTTGTAGGTTGTAATTTTTTTGTTTTGCAATATTTTGCTTGAATTTAATTGTATCATCTTTCAATTTCGAAATATGTTTGGTGACAAAAAAATTATTTTAATAAATATATCCGTTTAATAAATCTGTGTTGTTTAAATGCACCAAAATACATGGCCTATATTCACTGAGAAGTGGATAAAAAAAAAGCTTTGCAGAGCACTGTGTGTGTGTGTGTGTATGCAGGTTTTATTGTTGTATGACTTCTTCACGCAGCATGATCAATCCAGTTAGCAAAATCCCGAGTCAAAAATCAAAACCATTTTAATGCAATGTCATGCTGTGAGCTTGAAACACTGCAGATATTATAATCCAGTTCATCTGTCATATCTGAAATGGAAAGTCTCGTTGCATTATGGGATGCCTTCTCCCACAGTGTATAACACACAGTCTCAGCGAGGTCATCTGGGCATTCCGTGCATTCAGAAAATACTGCGTGTGCTATACATACTGCCTACTGCTAAAACGGTACGAGCAGAGCGTGTTTCAGGTTAAAGCCTCAGCCAGTGCTGCTTCATTTCAGACTACTTTTCAGTCTTCAGATACTAGTGCTGACAGAAGAGAAGAGAGAAAAAAGAAAGTAACGATCTATAAGAAGGTTTATGAGGTTATCAGAGAAGATGAATGTGACTCTGGAGCACAAAACTAGTCTCATGTTGCACGGGTGTATTTTTGCCAATAGCCGAAAATACAATGAATGGGTCAAAATGACGCATTATCTTTAATGCCAAAAATCATTTGAATCAGTAAAGATTTCCTGATGTTTCTTAAATATACTTTATAATTTTCATCAATGGATCAAAACCAAGTGGAAACCTCCCGCTCAAGTAATATGGAAGTAACTGAAACTGCAATTCATTGACTGGCCACTGGGGGCCGGCTCCAAAACAGAGCACATTTTTATTGGCTCTAATGTTAAAAAGCCTAACTTCACAACAGAAAAAAATGTTTATAGCCTCATACAAATAAATAATTTTCATATTTATAGGTAATATTGCCCTTCATGACAAATGTGAGTGGGTGAATTTTTAATAACTCATTCATTTAACTTATATTAAGCCTTAAAATTCTGCATAATTAAGGGATGGCCCCTTGAGTGACATTTTCAGTAGCCCTGGAGTAATGCACGGTCAGCATGATGACAAGATGGTGGAGGTAGGCCCTGCCCACTTGTAGCTTGATTTGCACCTTTCAAAAACCTACAGGTGATGTTGCGGACATTACGAGTATATTTTTTTACACTCCAGACTGAGACAAATTTTTATGATTTAGCATTTCCACAACTTTAATGGCAACTTTAAAGTTATTTTCTAATAGTTGTATTCAGCTCTCAAGTCATGTATACACATCAGTTCACAACAATTATGACTGGTTTGTTTTGCATTCGGCAACTTTTCGATTTTTGGTGGGTTTTGAGTTGATATTTTGCAGGAACATTTCTGGGACCTGGCAACCCTGCTCTCAGTGTGTTTCCATCCATCTCAAAATATCATAAAATCTATTAAACAAAATTAACTAAAGGGTGAACATACTCTTAGATCTGGCAACCCTGCCCTCAGTGTCTCTTTTCTATACATCTCAAAATATAATAAAAGCTATTAAATAGAATAAATCAAAAGGGGCAAATATTCTTGAACCTGGCAACCCAGCCCTTAGTCTCTCACTCTCAATCTAAAAAATACAATAGAATAAATAAAAGGATGCATAATAATAATAATAATAATGCAAAATAAAACTCGCTATACATTAAAAATCTGTGAAAGAAGGCGGAAATATGATGATTTAGCCATCAATATTTAGGCATTAGACAATATTTATCATATGCAAATAATATTTAATGCTCGATCACAGACTTGTGAAACAGTAAACACACCACCAGATAAGATTTAGATAAGTGCTTAGTTTAAAAGTTTAATAGTCAAAGTTAATAGATCGACTCCTGCAGATGTACAAACATGCAATATTGGCTTCTTACCAGGATATAATTATATGATAATATAATAATCATATAATGCAGATATCTGCAATCATATAATAATCTACAATACAGATACTGGCTCTTTATTAATGCTTTACAAGTACATAATCTTCATAACATTATTCTACTTTCCTAAGCCTACCCACTACCTAAACTCACCTACTACCTTAAAGTCCCCTTGAAATCCAACTTTACGCTGTTTATTTTACCTTAAAGATAGCTCACAGTGCTATTCTTGAGGTGAATAATTAATTCACTGAAAAAAAATGTGTTTGTTTTGGTCATCTTCAATCAAAGACTGAGCGTCTGCTTCTGTGTTTGGAGTGGTGCATCTTCTGTTGACGTCAACCTGAAGATTTCCATAGCAACTGCATATTAAAACCCTCTCTTACCGTTAATTTGCTATGAGGAAATGATGCGCAAAATAAAGCCCCGATTCGTTTTAGGTTGCAAGCCCTAATCGACAAAGTATGAGGGTCTCATTATCAGTGGAAGTAATGCAGCAGGAAATGTGCCATCTCACCATTTAATGAGGCCAAAGCGAGAGAAGATGATCTCCAGATCTTCATCTGTAGTCACAGGATTGAGTTTACACACAAACAGCACGTTTTCTGGAGGTTTGATGTCGGCATCTGGCAGATCTCCCACCTTTCAGTAGGAAACACACATAAGCCCTCACACGTTTACCAACAGCAGCTTCCAGAGGCGTATTTATTTACTGGAGATTTTAATGTGCAAGCGAAGACACGTACCATCTCTAGTAAAATGGCTTGAGTCTTTGCTTCCTTGTCCTTTATCAGTTCGTCCAGCTCTTCGGGATCTTTGCCCTCGTCATCATTAATGGCCTCATCAGCTCCAATACGACCGCTCTGAAACATGGACAAACACAGATCACTCACTGAACAACATCATCTACAGCTCTTTAAAGGGACAGTTCACCCAAAACTGTTTATTCTGTTATCTGTTCCTCATCCTCTGCTTCTTCCAAACATGTTTGAACAGGCTAGTTTGAACAGCAGACGGCGCTCTAGGCTAGTTTGAACAGCAGACGGCGCTCTAGGCTAGTTTGAACAGCAGACGGTGCCCTAGGCTAGTTTGAACAGCAGACAGCGCTCTAGGCTAGTTTGAACAGCAGACGGCGCTCTAGGCTAGTTTTAACAGCAGACAGCGCTCTAGGCTAGTTTCTAGGCTAGTTTTAACAGCAGTTGGCGCTCTAGGCTAGTTTGAACAGCAGACGGCGCTCTAGGCTGGTTTTAACAACAGGTGGCGTTCTAGGCTGGTTTGAACAGCAGACGGCGTTCTAGGCTGGTTTGAACAGCAGACGGCGCTCTAGGCTGGTTTGAACAGCAGACGGCGCTCTAGGCTGGTTTGAACAGCAGACGGCGCTCTAGGCTGGTTTGAACAGCAGACGGCGCTCTAGGCTAGTTTGAACAGCAGACGGCGCTCTAGGCTAGTTTGAACAGCAGACGGCGTTCTAGGCTAGTTTGAACAGCAGACGGCGCTCTAAGCTAGTTTGAACAGCAGACGGCGCTCTAGGCTAGTTTGAACAGCAGACGGCGCTCTAGGCTAGTTTGAACAGCAGACGGCGCTCTAGGCTAGTTTGAACAGCAGACGGCGCTCTAGGCTAGTTTTTAACAACAGGTGGCTTTCTAGGCTGGTTTTTAACAGCAAACAGGGTTCTAGGCTAGGCACACTAAATGAAGTTACTTACATCCAGCTGCTGTTTGGTGGGCTCAGGTGAGCGGTCCGGAACCGGCAGGCCTGCTGGATCATCAAACGGGTCATCCAGAATCACTGTGTGATTAATCCTGCAATAACACAGCACAAAACTATATGAGACTATAAGCTGGGCAACTTCAAAATATGTGAAAATGGTTTGCTAGGTCTTCCCCACATTTCCTCCAGCACTGTCCCCTCTCCTTCTCTCAGGTTTGCAACCATGTTAACTTGAAGGTTTTAAAGTATCTAGTAAGATTCCTCCAGCAAAAATCTCACCACATACCAGAGCTGGAAGAAGTGGCCTGTACAGAGCAGATATTCAACCAGTCTTCCTCTGAGATAACTAGGTTGGATTCTCTCTCCCAGTTTAGTCTGATGTCATTTGTTGAGTGCTCCTTGGTGGATTTGATGGAGGAATAAATCGTTGTCCTTACAGACGTCAATAACTAAATCGATTAAGTTGGGAGGATGGTTCTCCAGACATCTAATCTCACTGTTAAAGTAGGTCCTGGTTTGCAAGTACCTAAATAAAGCACATTTGTCCAGACCGTACATATGTAAGATTTTCTGAAAATTATCTAATTCCCCACAATTCCCATGGAATAATTTGAGTAATGGAATTTGCTTGTAAACAGGATTAAAACCTTTGCTCGTGACATGCAAACCATATATTGTGATGATAAGCCCTTACACTGATTATTGGAAATAATCATTCATGCGCATGTATCATGCAATGCATCATCATTGATTCTGCATATTAGGAGTCATATACTAACAGAGACATATATATATATATATATACAGTTGAAGTCAGTATTATTCGCCCCCTTTTGATTTTTTTTTTCTCTTTTAAATATTTCCCAAATGATGTTTAACAGAGAAAGGAAATTTCCACAGTATGTCTGATAATATTTTTTCTGCTGGAGAAATTCTTATTTGTTTTATTTCGGCTAGAATAAAAGCAGTTTTAATTTTATTTTAAATATTAATAAAAAAAATTTATGAAAAGGAAATGCATTAAATAAAAAATATATTAATATTAATAAAAATGAAAATAAAATAAAAATAAATTTACAGAAAAAAAATTAAAAATAAATTAATTAATTAAATTAAAAATTTTAAACTTCTTCCAACCTATAATTTTTTTTAAGCACCATTTTAAGGACAAAATTATTAGCCCCTTTAAGCTAATTTTTTTCTGATAGTCTACAGAACAAACCATCGTTATACAACAACTTGCCTAATTACCCTAGCCTGCCTAGTAAACCTAATTAACCTAGTGAAGCCTTTAAATATCACTTTAAGCTGTATAGAAGTGTCTTGAAGAATATCTAGTAAAATATTATTTAATGTAATCATGTCAAAGATTAAATAAATCAGTTATAAGAGATGAGTTATTAAAATGATTATGTTTAGGAATGTGTTGAAAAAATCTGCTCTACGTTAAACAGAAATTGGGGAAAAAATAAACAAGCGGTCTAATAATTTAGAGGGGCTAATAACTTCAACTGTATATATATATATATTAATTTAAAGTTAGTCAATCTCTCTCTAAACACTTTTTTCCTACCTGATGTCCTGGAAGGGGATGAAGTCGTTGTCTACAAAGGTCTCGTTGATTTTAGCGAGCACGTCCATACCCTCCGTGACCTCTCCGAACACTGTGTGAACGCCATCTAAATAATCCACATTCTCTCCTGTGGTGATCAGAAACTAGGAGCAAACAGAAAAGAAAAACTCTCAGATCTAATCCCTGACTGTTTGTTAAAGGAACACTCCACTTCTTTTGGAATCTCCTCTAGAGTTTAGCAGTTGAGTTTTACCATGCTATTATCCGTTCAGCCATTCTTCAGGTCTGGTGGGGGCGGTTTTAGCTTAGCTTAGCATAAATCATTGGATTTCTGATTAGACAGTTAGCATCTTGCTAAAAATAAGAAAAGAGTTTAAAAAGAGTCACGGTGTGTAAATCATAATCTTTGGTTGTCTGGCCTCGTACTCATGTAGGCTATCATCTGATTTTATCATCTGCAGAAAATGAAATTAATAAGCAGAAGCCTGACAGATTATTAATAGCAGTAGTTTATTTTTGTTTCTAAGCGAAAACATGTTAAGCAGCACTCGATGGTTGTGCTTCAGCTTATTCCTTAAGATCTCAGGGTATTTGCAGGAATCCTAAAGAAAATGTCAATACCTTTTTAAGACTTTTTAAAGACCTTCTCAGAATAATTTAAGACCTCGTCGCCACTTCAAGTTCTAATCAGTATCAAACCTTTAACTTAATGAACAGTTGCTAATAAACAGCTGTAGTTAAATAAATAAATGGAGCACAACCGTGCAACAGAACTCAGATAAACTCGAAAGAAACAAACCTTGAAAAAATAAATTACATGGTTTTAGCGGCAGGCTGTTTAAACTTGTCTTTCTCCAACCAGGAGTACGCAAACTTGCATTTTCCTATTTTGCCGTCTGTTTCACTCTTTGGTTTCTGTACATGTGAAGAGCGTCACATCACCTTCCCGCGTTGGTTGCAATTTACTGTATGTCACATCACCCAGATGGAGGAGCTTAGCAGGCCTGAACCAATCGCGTAGATCGAGCACGCTGTTGTTAATATTAAGAGGAAAATAAATCTACATTGTAAAAAAGTTAAGGTAACTCAAACCGTTTGAGGAAACTAATTGCAACAAACCATTTAAGTTCCAAAACTAATCCTAATGAGTACTGTGAACTTACTCCATTTGAGTAAACGAAGCAAAACCCAATAAATGAAGAGAACTCAAACCAACTGAGTACTGTAAAACCCAATAAGTTAGGGCAACTCAAACCGTTTGAGGAAACCGATTGCTACAAACCATTTGAGTTAAAAATCTAGTCTATATGAGTACTGTGAACTTACTCTATTTAAGTTGAAGTAATGAGGTATTTAATTAACTGAGTTCAAAACTCTTTTCAAATGAGTAGAATTAGCTTACACTAAATGTTAAGTTAACTACACTCTTGAACACTTTGGACAGTGCTTGAATAAAATTTAAGGCCTCGTAAAACACTATTAAGGCTTTTTAACACCTTTTATGGGCCTTCATTTTCTTACAATTGATTTATTAACATTTAATACTTTTTAAGACCCCGTGTAAACCCTGGATATAAAGCAGTCGCTTTAGCAGAATGGACCACCAGGATAAATCATTTCTACCTTAAAAAAATAAAATAAAACAGAAAATATTTAATTCACTGATGGTTTGTACCCAATTTAGCATATCTCTTGCCATAGATTATTTGTTTTTCACTTTTAATAATAAATATTCAGGCATTTTGTTTACAAAAAAGCAAACTAGCTTCCACATTAAAACTGAAAAGTAATCTATTTTGTCATATTTCATAAATGAAATTCATTATCATTTTATGTGATATTATTACTGTGTCTGCGTGGTGCTTTGTTGATTATTAATATAAAATTAACAACTGTTTAAATAAAATTAATCTTTTAGATCTAATCTATAAATTAGTTATTCTATAAATAATTTAATCTATAAATTAGTGTTTTGTGGCAGCCCTACTGTAAAATGAGCCTATTTACAAAACAATTGGAAATTTCCTTTAACCTTTGATTGGCCCAGAAAAAAATGCATAATAATAATAATAATAATAATAATTAAATAAATTCATTCATTCATTAAAAAAGGTAAATCCCCCTCTGGTTCATCCCCCAGACTTTTACAGAGATATCACATGAGGAAATGTGATTTTTATATAATAAACTTTTTCCCATTTACTCCATAAACTTGCAACTACACTATAATTTGGCTTATGAACCTACCAGCTTTCTGAACCAACTCAATGTAAAAGCTTTCTGGATAGTGGCTCATATTTTAGTAATTAAACTGCTGCCATCTGCAGGTTATTATGATTTTTTACAACAAGTAATGAAAGTTAAATAAAACAGCAAATAAAACCAACACAAAATAAAAAACAGCTAAAACAGCTGTGCGTCTGAGTGTGTGTGGCCATGCTTGTTCCATATAGATCATTTGCTTTAGTATTTTATTTTGAGTTATGCCAGTTTTGTAGATTTTTTTTGCCAATGTCTAAAAAAAGTTTTCTGTTGCAGGTTGTGTGTGTGTGTGTGTGTGTGTGTGTGTGTGTGTGTGTGTGTGTGTGTGTGTGTGTGTGTGTGTGTGTGTGTGTGTGTATGGCCTAGATATAGAATGTTTGTTCCACTTTGCTTTGTGCTCTAGATCCAGGCCATTATAGAAATGTAAAACATTCAGATTTATACTGCGTTCACTAATTAGAGACATTCATTCAATTATTCATTTGTTTATCCTTTGACTTAGTCTCTAATTTATCAATGGTCGTCACAGCGGAATGAACCGCCAACTACTCTGGCATGCGTTTTATGCAGCGGATGCTTTTTATTCTCTTGTCATATTCATTTTTAATGTGGACCTGAACAATGATGACTGCAACTAAGGCAACTAAATCAAGTCCAGTTTTTGTTGTGTGTTTTAGGATTTTAATAGTAGCTCATGTCCCTGAGATGAAGGGAACATTTCAAAAAACAAATAAGGAAATTTCCATTGAGATCAGCCTGAGCTTGTGGACTGATTAAAGGTTGACTGATTTGTGTGCAGTGTACCTGAGAGCCGTGCTGGTCACTGCCGTTGTTCACCATAGACACGGTCCCTTTCTTTCTGTGCTTGATCCTTGGCATTTTCTCAGACTCAAAGAAGCGTGCCTGATCACCATACAGTTTACTAGAAACAAATAAACCAGTACCATCATACAATGCATCTTCAATTAGCACACACACACACACACACACACACACACACGCACGCACACACACACACACACACACACACACACACACACACACACACACACACACACACACACACACACACACACACACACACACACACACACACACACACACACACACACACACACACACACACACACACACACACACACAAATATTTAAAGTATATAAAATTAAAAATATTTAAATACATAAAGTGAAAGTTTCTCTTTTGCTTTACTTTTTTTAGGACAACAGTATCTCCAGCATAAAAGATATCCAAAGATGCTGTTTTAAATTGTTTTTGAAATGAATGAAGACAGCAGAAGTCAATAATTAATTTGATTTATTTAGCCGGACATGTATAGGCTACTGTTCCAAAATATTTAAATGTTTCTTAAAATAAGATTTATTGTGTTTTAAAGGGAAAAAAGTTTTTGTTTTTTACCCGGACATTCAAAAAGAATATATTTTAGAGAAGTAATCACAAAACCCCGAAACCATATTTTTATCCTGGGTTATCATACTGTCAGAATCGTATACCGGCCCGTGCCTCATCAGTTATTTTTTCCCCCAATATTGTGCATCCTCAAGAAGCGCTCGTTCCTACCAGAACACAGACTCTCCTCCTCGGCCCGTGCCAGTGGGGTCGCCCGTCTGAATGATGAAATCTCTCTGAAGAACAGATGCAACAACATTCACTGACGACAGCAATGATCATTTACAAATCATACAGTAAACGAATCTAATTTCAGTGATACCTGCAATAAATTCCATAATCTAATTTCACCTTCGTCTTACGCGATTTTGAAAACATTCACAACTCAAACCTTCACCTCCCATAAGAAAAACACTTGCTTTATCATTAAAAGCAGGTTTTAAAGAAGTGGAACTAAAACATAAACCTAAAATAATTAAGATAAGAAAAAAAACATCTCTTAAAAGGAACTGTTCACTCAAAAATTTAAATTTACACATTATTTACTCACCCTCATGTCATGGTTGAACACGGAAGAAGATATTTTGATGAAAGCTGAAATCCTGTAAACGTTGATTTCCACAGTAGATAAACAAATACTACAGGAGTCAATGGTTACAGGTTTCCAGCTTTCAGCAAAATAACTTTCATTTGCATTCAACAGAAGAAAAGTAAATGATGACAGAATTTTCATTTTTTTGGGTGAACTGTCTCTTTAGGTGCAGACAGAATGAAAGATGTATTACCTGAACATTGTGAATCAGACAATAGTTGTAATATTTGATTTTGCACAGTTTCAGGAAGTTCAGCGAGGCTGCAAATTAGAGGAACATTCATTTAGTTAATAATTTAGAAAAACACTTTGAATCAAAACATCCCATAATAGCGGGACTAATAAGTACAGTCCATTTTCATTCAGGTAAGTTGGTTTCATATTCGCACATTTGTTCAGTGATAACTTGTGACTCGGTCACTATATTGTTTACCATGGTAACTTTTACTATTCGGTCTAATCATATGCAAGTATGACTTCAAAACAGCTCTACTGTGAACAGTGTTATACTTTTATAGTCATTGGGGGCATTCCCTATTGAGAATTTGCAAATGATAATTTTCTAAAATTATATTTTATTAAGGAGAAAGTCCAAAATTGTGAATATAAAAGAACTTTATAATTTAACATCAAGTTTAAATCACACAAATTTAAGCCCTAAACTATTATCCCTACTGATAAAAACAGCTTTAACCAGCCTAGGCTGGCTGGCTGGTCTTAGCTGGTCGACCAGGCTGGTTTTAGAGGGGTTTTTGGCAACTTCCAGGCTGGTTTCCAGCCATTTCCAGCCTGGTGGGAGATGACCAGCTAAAACCAGCTTCACCAGCCTAGCCAGGCTGGGAGCCCAGCCAAAACCAGCTTAAACCAGGCTGGTCAAGCTGGTTTTAGCTGGTCATTTTTCAGCCTGACCAGCTAAGACCAGGGTGGAAATGGCCAAAACCCCTCCAAAACCAGACTGGCCGACCAGCTAAAACCAGCCAACCAGCCTAGGCTTATTTTTTATTATATAATAACCAAACTGCTTGGAATGGACACACAATTACCACCTGTTATAATAATTATTACTCATTTTTGATCAAGAACTCAAAGTTGCAGCGTTCTTATATTTCTCACATTGTTTCTGGCTATTGCATCAAATAATCTTAAATACAGTGCAACCATGTTTAAATCGTTGGTCCACCACTGATATTATCATTATTTACCTTTCGGTCTCTCCTCTGTGTATAAATCAATCACAATATCCCCTAACGTTGTTTCCAACAACACCGCCATGTCGCATCTACTTCATCAACACGCGCCGGACAGACACTGCGCGTGCGCGTTGAGAAGAGTCGCAGGGAATGACGTCGGAGATTCTGTACAGGAGTCACCAGCGTGTTTTTTCCTTAATAAACTTGACTCTGAGGTTTCTTCTTGCTCCTAAAGTTACTGCAGTTCATTACATGTTAAATATAAGCGGTACTTGACGAATAAACACTGTAGTAAATAAATAAATGAAGCAACCCTGCTAAAAAAAAATCCAGCTTAAACCAGCCTAGGCTGGTTGGCTGGTTTTAGCTGGTCGACCAGCCTGGTTTTAGAGGGGTTTTGGCCACTTCCAGGCTGGTTTTCAGCCATTTCCAGCCTGGTTTTAGCTGTTCAGGCTGGGAGATGACCAGCTAAAACCAGCTTGACCAGCCTAGCCAGGCTGGGAGCACAGCCAAAACCAGGATATCCAGCTTAAACCAGGAATGTCAAGTTGGTTTTAAATGGTTTTAGCTGGTCACTTTCCAGCCAGACCAGCTAAGACCAGGCTGTAAATGGCTGGAAACCAGCCTGGAAGTGGCCAAAACCCCTCTAAAACCACCCTGGTCAACCAGCTAAAACCAGCCAACCAGCCTAGGCTGGTTTAAGCTGGATTTTTCTGCAGGGAAGTGCTGTTATATTTAAGAGTATTTTAGAACAGCATCTTACAGGACTGAGTTTCTCCATCAAAATCTTCAAAATATCTCACAAACAAAACTCAAATGTAGAGTTTCATTGTGGAAATCTGCCATGTCGTTTCAGTATTTGCGTATTTCAGCATATAGCCCACATTAATGTGTTTAGTAAATTCTAGTTTTTGAAACTTTAGAAAAGTGTATTATACTGTGTATATTATACAACGGTCACTTTATTAGGTACACCTTTTGCCTTCAGAACGGCCTTAATCATTCGTGGCAGAGATTCAACAAAGTATTGAAAATATTCCTCAGAGATTTTGGTCCATATTGAAACGATAGCATCACGCAGATGATGCCAATCTCCCGTTCCACCACATCCCAAAAGTGCTCTATTGGATTGAGATCTGCTGACCGTGGAGGCCATTTGAGTACAGTGAACTCATTGTCATGTTCAAGAAACTAGTCTGAGATAATTCATGCTTTATGACATGGAGCATTATCCTGCTGGAAGTGGCCATCAGAAGATGGAGACACTGTGCTCATAAAGGGATATTCATGGTCAGCAGCGACACTCAGGTAGGCTGTGGGTTCGACACGATGCTCAATTGGTACTAATGAGCACTAAGTGTGCCAGAAAAATCCTACAAGGCAGGATGGATCAACGCTTTCATGTTGTTGTTGTCAAAATCTGACCCGACCATCCAAATGTGGCAGCAGAAATGGAGACTCATCAGACCAGGCAATTACTAAAGGGACTAAGCCGAAGGAAAATGCATGAATGTTTTTCAAATCTTTTATTCACTCCAAAAGTGAAATCCCGATCTGCACACAATGAAAGCGACAGAATGCAAAGACGGATCATGCAAACATCAAACTTGTCCATAACATGATTGTAACTTCACATAGCCCTGTGTGTGTGTGTGTGTGTGTGTGTGTGTGTGTGTGTGTGTGTGTGTGTGTGTGTGTGTAAAATAATAAATAATCACTGAAATAAAAGCACAGGATGATTCTTTTAGACGTGTACTTCATTTATAATTAAACTTGATATAAAAACTGGCATCAGTTTCAGCTAAACTCTTCAGTCTCCAGAAAACGACAACTTGTGCTGCTGAATAACCTGATATAAGTGCTAAAACACACGCTGAGATATTCTCTGTGCTTCTGGATAGCAAAACATTGTGCAGTTTGTATATATATATATATATATATATATATATATATATATATATATATATATATATATATATATATATATATATATATAAATATATATATATAAATATATATATATATATATATATATATATATATATATATATATATATATATATATATATATATATAATCTCAGGAATGTAGCTCTAGAAGACTTTTACACATAGAAACACAGTACAGTTTGACTCATAACTGAGTTTTTCATAGCTGTAATTCTGAATATCTGCTAATATAACTAGCGTTGATTAAAAATAATAATAATAATAATAGATTTGGAGACATTACACAGGTTATAAATGAAACATGTACAAATATATAAAACACATGTATGTCTTTAGTTTCAACGTCTTTAAACTGCAGACGGGAGAGATTTGGACTGGAAAAGCTTCTCAGGACAAGTTTCTGTAAACAAATATCAAAAATAAAGCAAACCTCCTGTATAAAGATGCCGTAACAGCACTCGCGTATTGAATGTGTGGATCCTTGTACAACTGCAGTTTCACAGACCAATAAAAAAAGAAAAGTGCACACACATATTTACATTATAATATTCCAAATGCACATTTATGTGATATAAACAATCACACGAGAGTTGAACTGCTCCCACTGGACGTGTTTGGTTGTGTGTGGATGGCGGTGGTCCTCAGCCGGGCTTTTTTCTGTGCTCTGTGATGGCGCTCCACAGTTTACACAGGACTCCACCTCTGCAGACACAACACAAGAATCACCTAGGAGTTCCCTTTTAAGCCTAGTTCACACTACACTGTCAAAAAGCTTTTCTTTCTTAGATTTTTTGTCTTGTTTCTAGTCCAAATATCTAAAAGTTCCTAAATCAAGAAGCATTTTCTAGACAAGCAAAACAAATTGTCTTGTTTTAAGAAATAATATGCCAAAATAAAGTGAGTTTTTCCTCAAATCAAGCTAAATAATCTGCAAATGGGGTAAGCAAAATTCTTCAGTTCTTCACGTGAACACAGCTGCTGCCAGGTTAATCATGAACAACTCAGTGCGCATGCGCTAGTTGCACTCTCGCAGTCTGATTCGGTTTCAATCAAGGTTTATATGCATCAAATACATAACATCTGTCCCAAACATTTCAACAGACAAACATATTGACAATAATACAACCGTATAGCCGAATTAAATGTATGCATTGGCATGTTACAGCCATAATTAGCATGATTATGTGAAACTCCATATAGATACATATTGCAATGATTTCATGTACTTACTTAGCGATGCACGCACACATATATGCACAATCCTTAAATGCTCTGCTGATTTGCACTCTATAATACCTGTTTTATAACTTTAAACTATCAACAACCACCACTGCGCTATATTCTATCGTTCTTCCAGCTCCGTGGTGGACTTTGGCATAGTCCATTTCACGTGAGATGGCGGGGGTGAGTGGAAGAAACCAAGTCGCGGGGGGAATGTTTTCTACATAAATAATTTATGATTTCTTATGTGGCCCGGTACCATAGATATATAAACTAGATGTCGCCTGGCCTATTGTTGTCTATTGGACGGAATGCATCAATAGTGCCACCATCTTGCTACAGGGTAGCGCTGATTTTATTCAACAAAACTAGCATAAGCCGAGTGTTTAGTGCGAGTTGGAGCTTCTTTGTCTTATGGTGAATGCAGTAAGTGACTGTTATCATCAATAACGTTACCTGATTAGCACAAAAGTTCAGAACATACAAAAACAGAAAAAAACTTAATATTACCTATGAAATGTTCTGCCTTTGTGCTTTGTTTTCTTTGTTTGCTCGTTTCTACACCCGTAGACAGCGCTAAAGTCCCGCATCTTCACGTAATAACACTGTCTTGACTAGTGCGGTTGAATGACATTTGTCCTGGGAGCACTGTACCAATGTGGCGGCGCTATTGACGCATGCTCAGGGTCTCTATGCGATATCTAGTGTATATATCTATGGCCCGGTACTAATTGTTCCATGGACCGGTACCGGGCGGGGACCACTGGATTAGGAGATGTACTAATATAAATCTGTGTGTCGTCAGCATAGCACTGATAATTAATGCCATATTTTTGTAGAATTTTTCCAAGAGGAAGCATATAAATGCTAAACAAAAAAAGAAATGGTCCGATGTAAAGGTGCAGGTTAAGAGGAGAACAGCGGCGCACCGTCAAAGTGTGGAGCGAACAGGCGGGGGAGCAGGGGATGCTGAACTAACACCCTTTGAGGAGAGAGTTGCCTCAATATTGGGCGACACTTTACTGTCTGGAGTAGTATCCGTGTCTGGGAGACACAGATGTAGTAGAGGAACACTTTGATAGGGCAGCATAGCAGCACCCCTCTGCTCTTATCAAGGCAGCACCACTGGCATTTCAGCTACCCAAGCGCATTTGAGCATCACATATTATTTGCATATTTATTGAATGGAAATGTTTTTAATAATAATAATTAATAATAATAATCCCTTACATTTATATAGCGCTTTTCTGGACACTCAAAGCGCTTTAAGGCTGATTTATACTTCTGCGTCAAACGCCGGCACATGCTACAGCGCTGATGCATAGCCCTTCGTTGTGGCCGTCGGCGTCACTGACGTGCACCTCTCAAAAATGTAACTACACGTTGCAACAACGCGTAACGCAAGCTCTGTGATTGGTCGGCTTGGTAGCGCTGACGAGTCTGGGCGGGACAGAGAGCCGCGCGAATGGCGCGAGCCCGATGTAGCGCTTGTTTACAAGTGTGGAGTCCTGCGAAGGAGCTCCGGATGGAAAGTTTTGTTTTGTGTTTACCTCATATTTAAAGTTGTTGCACGTCCGCCGGTTCCTGCCTCAAAATGAGCGAGTTTGAGCCACTTGTACATCCCGGAAGTGTTCAGGAAAAGCAAAACAGCAGCGAAGAAACTCAACACAGAGGAACATTTACACCTCACTGCCCACTAGCGTTTCGGAAGTGTTAATGCAGACTGACAGAGACAGCTCGCAGAAGTATAAATGCACAGCTACGCGCCGGTCACTTGACGCAGAAGTATAAACCAGGCTTGACACAATGGGGGGGGACCAGTGTGCAGCAGCCACCTAGATCACGCGATGGCAGCCATTTTGCACCAGACGGCACACCACACACCTCCTTTTTTTTGGAGAAGAGACAGAGATAAAGCCAATTGGAATATGGGGATGGACTGAGGCCAGTGGTCAGATTTGGCCAGGATGCCGGGGTTAAACCCGGGATTTTTAACAACCACAGAGAGTCGGGACCTCGGTTTAACGTCTCATCCGAAAGACGGCGCTCACTGAGTAGTATAGAGTCCCCGTCACTATACTGGGGCATTAGGACCCACACAGACCACAGGTTGGGCGCCCCCTGCTGGCCTCACTAACACCACTTCCGGCAGCAACCTAGCTTTCCTATGTGGTCTCCCATCCAAGTACTGACCGGGCACAGCCCTGCTTAGCTTTAGAGGGTGACCATGTGAGAGTTGCAGAGAGCTAGCTGCCGGCAATTTTTGATTCACGTATGCAAATTCGTCTTCAGATGGCGCCTTTATAGTAATGTGCGTGCAGTCGATCGTTTAGGAGAATTGTTTGTCGAGATCCAGCGCAACTTTCCACAACAATCGCAAATCACGCTTTAATGTTTGGCTGGTCAACTACATGGTATGGAAGCCTTATATACCTGCTAGACATGCGGAGACATTCATAAGTAATAAACGTTCACTCTACTATTCACTCTACTAAGCAGTGACTCTACAAACCACATGTGTTCTGTGGCTCCCGGTCAACAGTAATTCAGACTCAACATAGCAGATCTTGCGATGTGACTATCGCAGACGTGCACGTTGCGATATCGATGCTGAAACAGTATATTGTGCAGCCTTATTACTGTGTTTCTAAATGTTCTTTTTGAATGGTAGTGTGACGCATATTGAATATAACCTACTCGTGTTCTTTGCTGTTCTTTGAGTACTATGAGCAAATCAAAGTGTAATAAAGCAGATTACATTACAGAACATTCACATACCGTAACCTCAAAGTCTTCAAATCGTCTCTGGTGACATAATGAAGGATGTCATCAAGACTGTAATCTTCAGCTATTATCTGTGAGTACAGGCAGAAAATAAATGTTTCTGTTAATTTCAGATCATATTCCTAAACAAATTTAAGAATGTTTGTTTACATGTATTCCCAAAACATTTCATCTTAACACTAAGGGCTCTATTTTAAGGATCTAGGCACAAAGTCTAAAGTGTAGACCCAGAAACACTAAGGGCCCTATCATACACCAGGCGCAATGTGACGTTCGCTAGTTTCAGCTTGGTGCAAGATTCATTTTGACATTTTGCGCCACGCTGTTTAAATTTGCGCTCATATCTGCGCCCATAGGCATTCTGGTCTAAAAAAGTAGGCGTGTTAAGGCGCAATGCTAGCGCGTTGCTATTTTGAGGAACTAAAATAGACTGTTCAATAGATCAGCTGAGGAGGTCTAAAGTCTAGTGCTGAACACGTCAGTCGTGCTCCTCGCTTAAACATTGTTTAATACACACAGGATATACAGAAATACGCAAATATCTTTACATATGAAAAAGAATTAAAGGATTTAAATATTACACAATTATTATTTTCTGCTTAAATATAAAAACCACTGCCTCCTTGCCTTCTTCATCTCGGAGGCTTTTTCAGTTTATTCATGACAATTTGCTTTTGTATAATGTTATTATTGTTAGCAGTATTATTTATTATATGCAAATTTATATTTGTTTTATTAAAAACAAGCTTAGATTTGTTCACCTGTCAGGTTTTAGACAATATGGGGCACAGCATGTGTATTTGCATATAACTCAGGTTTTTGAGCACACTGTTATTATTGTTCATTTATTCGTTTGCTGGAAATTAGAACTGAATTTAGAAATAGTTTTGAAACAAATCTTTGCGCTTAACAAACAAAATAAATTATATATAGGCTAATGGATGTCTGTGCGTTCAACACGTTTCCCTATCCACGAGAGTGAAAGTGAAAGTAAAGAATGAAGAGGCTCATCTCTAATTCTCGCGCTGCAGATGCTCTGTTTAACTGTTTTCTCGCTATTAAAGCGTTTCGTTTTTCCACATACAAAGTCCGCCATGTAAAAATCAAATGCGCTACGGCATGAAGCAAATTACTCTTATAGGGAAATGGGAGACGACACTCTGATTGGTTTATGCTAAAAACACACCTGTAACTCGTTAAGAGAATAAGCTCAACATTGTAAGACGATTTGCTGCAGCGCAAAGTGGATTTTTCCGTCCTTAAAATAGCAAAAGTAGATTCAGACACAACCTCTGCAAAATGCGCTCTGCGTGCTGGTGCATGGTCTAACAGGGTTGAGCTTATTCACTTAATGAGTTCTGGGTGTCTTTTTAGCATAACATGTATTAAATCAAATCTCATCTCCCATTCCCTTTAAGAGTCAGTTGCGTCACGTCATGGCACATTTGTTATTTACATGACGGACTTTGTAAATGTAAAAACTGAACACTTCACTTGCGAGAAAACCGTTAAACAGAGCATCTGCAGCGCGAGAATAAAGAACGAGCCTCCTCAAGCACCCAAACACTGCAATACTTTTTGATTTTCTCCATAAATAAAAGTTGTATCAGAGCTGCAGCAAGGGTTTGTCAGTTTGTCATCTCCTGAGAGAACGGTTGATGTTTGCCTAGCAATGACAGACTCTACAGGTGCAGATGCACGTGGAAATTAGCATTTTTTAAATTTGTACTTTCTTTTAGACATGATATTTGAACATTCATTCATTCGTTTTCTTGTCGGCTTAGTCCCTTTATTAATCCAGGGTCACCCAAGCGGAATAAACCAGCAACTTATCCAGCATTTTTTTTTACGCAGTGAATGCCCGTCCAGCTGCAACCCATCTCTGGGAAACATCCATACGCACTCATTCACACTCATACACAACGGACAATTTAGCCTACCCAATTCCCCTGTACCACATGTCTTTGGACTGTGGGGGAAACTGGAGCACCGGGAGGAAACCCACACCAACACAGGGAGAACATGCAAACTCCACACAGAAACGCCAACTGACCCAGCCGAGGCTCGAACCAGCGACCTTCTTGTTGTGAGGCGACAGCACTACCTATATGTGAAAACCTCTATGCATTATTCTAAGATTTTCAAGTCAGGAGCTATATTTAGCCTTAAGATGTTTGCGAATACAGGTCCAGATGGTGAACAGTTTCTGACCCTCTCTATGGAATCAGCATCAGCCCCGTGGAGTTTGAGCCACTCCAGAAGTTGCAGGTCTCCGTCTCCATCCAATGAGCTGCGGGTGTTCACGAGCTGCACGGGCGCATCTGTCATAAACACAAGATCACATTCACACTCATACAACACTGAAAATGTATCCCAACATAATGATTCACCACACAGCAAAACACAAGTGAACAAACATGACAAACTTAAAGGGGACCTATTATGCCACTTTTTACAAGATGTATAAAAAGCCTCTGATGTCCCTAGAGTGTGTGAGTGAAGCTTCAGCTCAAAATACCACACAGATAATGTTTTATAACTCTGAAACTGACCCTTTTAGGCTTTGATCCTCATTTTGGTGGATGTCACTTTAAATTCAAAAATTTTTTAGAAGAGGGCGGAGCTACAAATGCCTGTGTGTCAGCATAGTGGCAGATTCAAAAACAAGACTAACGTCCTATACTAATGAGGGAGAGATGGTCACTAGTGGGCGGGGCTTTCCCCCTCTGATGACACCTACATAGGGAGAAAGTCAAATTAAAGTGTTTCTGCAGATTGTTTTTATCAAGTCTTCTTATAAACAATACTATTAATTAATGTTAACCATAATGCTGCGTTCACACCAGATGTGGAACGTGCGTCAAGTGCGAGTGATTTACATGTTAAGTCAATGCAAACGCGCGAATAGACATCCTGTGGCACGATACGCACGAATGGCACGGCGTGAATGACGAGAATTGCGCGAATGGTGCGGTCCACATGGCACGATACGCGCGAATGGCGTGGCGTGAATTGAGCGTTTTGCGCGTTTGACGTGCTTAATGCGCGTTTCGCACGAATCACTCGAGTTCGAAAATCTGAACTTCAGCGGACATTGGCGCCACGTTAACCAATCAGGAGCATGCTCTTGTGGGGGCGTGATTTTGACGTATCGCCTGTTGTCGGTGTCCCAGGGGAAATCCCCCAAACTGGCCTGGGCTCAGTCAGAAGCACCGCTGAAAACCTCCATCAGCCAGGTTCAGTTTCTGGAGGAGTCTATGAGCTTAAAGAGCTGGATGCACCTCTGAAAGGATCTAGTGGAATCCGCGTCTGTTCTGAAGTGAATTTGACACGCAAATGAAGCGGGGTTTGACGCGCGAATGAAGCGAGTAACCTCAAATGTTCACACGGCTATTTACGCGCAAATAGCACAATTTATCCGCGCGTTCCGCGTCTGGTGTAAACACAGCATAAGAGGATGGTTATATTCACAAGCTGGTGCCCTACTACTGTATTTAAATACCTCATATATGCAAAGTTCATAATCATCTCTGTATTCAAATTAACCCTGTGAAATGCCGGTTTGTTTGGGCGTGTGCTAGATAAAGGAAAATAATAAACAGACGCATGTATGTATGCTGCTAAATTTGCTATATTTGGACAAAGATGGATGAAGACTTTTAAACACACGGCGCTGCACTTCTCCTCCGCTGTGAAACTCAAACCCCAAACTCTCAAAACCTGCCTGGAACTACTTTAGCGGTGCATTTATCTGAAAAATAACTCCACACCGTATATTGCTCATTAGCCAATGAGAATCAAATGCTTAACATTTGTATTACACACAATGATAAGGAAACATGTGCTATGGAACACTGGGAGAATTAAATAATAAACCAAGATGGAAGGAAGAATCTGTTTTATCATTTGAATGTCAGCCTCACCGATGGATCCGGTTCGACACTTTAATAGTTTGATCTCCTGTTCTCTGTCCTCTAGGACCTGCTGCAGGATGGCCTGATATTCTCGCTCCTTTTCTACTAATTCCTCCAACAACCTAGAACACATAAGCACAGTCATATGTAAACAGCAGACGAAATATAGGTGAAAAGAAACGCATGTATAATTCTGCATTGATTCTGTAAACGGCGCTCTAAGATATTGTTTAACAGCCGACGGCGCTCTAGGCTAGTTTTAACAGCAGACGGCGCTCTAGGATAGTGTTTGACAGCAGACGTCGCTCTAGGATAGTTTTTAACAGCAGCCGACACTCTAGGCTAGTGTTTAACAGCGGACGGCGCTCTAGGCTAGTGTTTAACATCAGATGGCGCTCTAGGCTAGTGTTTAACAGCAGACGGTGCTCTAGGCTAGAGTTTAACAGCGGACGGCGCTCTAGGCTAGTTTTAACAGCAGACAGCGCTCTAGGCTAGTGTTTAACAGCAGATGGCGCTCTAGGCTAGTTTTTAACAGCAGACAGCGCTCTAGGCTAGTGTTTAACAGCAGACGGCGCTCTAGCCTAGTTTTAACAGCAGACAGCGCTCTAGGCTAGTGTTTAACAGCAGACGGCACTCTAGGATAGTGTTTAACAGCAGACGGCACTCTAGGCTAGTTTTAACAGCAGACGGCACTCTAGGCTAGTTTTAACAGCAGACGGCACTCTAGGCTAGTTTTAACAGCAGACGGCACTATAGGCTAGTGTTTAACAGCAGATGGCGCTCTAGACTAGTTTTAACAGCAGACGGCACTCTAGGCTAGTTTTAACAGCAGACGGCACTCTAGGCTAGTTTTAACAGCAGACGGCACTCTAGGCTAGTTTTAACAGCAGATGGCGCTCTAGACTAGTTTTAACAGCAGACGGCGCTCTAGGCTAGTTTTAACAGCAGATGGCGCTCTAGACTAGTTTTAACAGCAGATGGCGCTCTAGACTAGTTTTAACAGCAGACGGCGCTCTAGGCTAGTTTTAAAAGCAGACGGCGCTCTAGGCTAGTGTTTAACAGCAGACTGCACTCTAGGCTAGTTTTAACAGCAGAAGGCGCTCTAGGCTAGTGTTTAACAGCAGATAGCACTCTAGGCTAGTTTTAACAGCAGACGGCACTCTAGGCTAGTTTTAACAGCAGATGGCGCTCTAGACTAGTTTTAACAGCAGACAGCACTCTAGGCTAGTTTTAACAGCAGACAGCACTCTAGGCTAGTTTTAACAGCAGACAGCACTCTAGGCTAGTTTTAACAGCAGACAGCACTCTAGGCTAGTTTTAACAGCAGACAGCGCTCTAGGAGAGTTTTTAACAGCAGACGGCGCTCTAGGCTAGTTTTTAAGAACAGCAGATTGCGCTCTAGACTAGTTTTAACAGCAGACGGCGCTCTAGGACAGTTTTTAAACAGCAGATGGCGCTCTAGCAGCTGCAATTACATATATTCTAAATAAAACACACTTGCCTTTTGGTTTCTAGCTTCATGCGACCCAGCTCCATGCTGATAGACCTCTGCGCGCTCTGCGACTCGTGGGAAACTGTTGAACTAAGCGTGCTCACTCCAGACGTGGCCACAGTGTCGTCGTGATGAACGAGTGCTGGTGCCATGTCCTTTAGTGCAGCGTTTCCCTGAGGAACTGCATCATCATCGATGTCCTCCTGCTCGGCGGGGTCACTCTCTGATGCCAGTGTGAAGTGTGGACGCAATTCTGAAGGCAAACACATGAAAGGAACAGTTCGGTAACACTTTACTTGAAGGGGTGTTCCTAAGACGTGTCATGAAAACTTTATGATCATGATATGACATGAATGCAAATGTTATGGCAACTGTTATTAAGTGTCAGTTATGAAATTTTAAATGGAAAGATGACATTGTTTGTTATGACAACTTGACATTAACAAGTACATCACAACCTGTTTTGTCTTTGACATGACGCTTAACATTATCAAGACAACAAAACTTGTCATAAATCTGTCATCAACATAATTGTCATAAAGCTATTATAAATATTTCATGAATATTATAATAGCATCATTAATATTTTTCTAGCCTCAACGACAGCTGAATTTAGATTAAATACTAATGACTCTCTTCAAAATTATTTGACAGAGTAATCAAATTAATAAGACATTTTAATGACAAATCAGAAAAAAGATTCAAGCAACAATTATAACGCCTCATAACAATATTAATGATGTTGTCTTCATAATGTCAAGTCGTCATAATACAGTTAGAGACCGGTTGTGATGTGTTTGTTTATGTCAAGTTTTATGAACAGCCCCTTCAAGTACAGTTCCTGCACACTTCAGGTATGTCAGTGGCACAGGTCATTGACTACTATAATAATCAGCCAGTCATCAAGTGTTTAATAAGAGCAGGCATGAACAATGTGCACTTCCATTTCCACTTTCAGGAACTGTATGAATGTGCAGTTACCAGATTGTTTTAGAAATAAAGGTTTCATTTACCTGGTACCAATATGACGATGGCAGTCTGCACAGCCTTTCGAATGATGTTATCCAGGGCAAACATCCAGTGTGGCTTGATGTTGTGGTTGCGGAGGACTTTATTCACCTGGAGAAATACAAAACATTAGGCTACATGGAACTTTTTATTTTCATGATGAACCTTTGACAATGGATTCATGTAAATCTGTTTTAGGAGACTTTCAAGATATATAAAAAAGGCCCAAATACCACAGACTTAATCTCCTGAAATGAAAGTATTTTTTCCTACAATGAAACTCAAGTGTTTGTAATCCAGTCCCTTTTTAAAAATACATCTTCCTTTGGGTTCTTTGTTTTCTCATAATACACATTAAAAATCCCCTCACTGTACAAAGAGCTTCTTTCTAAACCCCGCCTTTCAGAATGCATGCTCTGATTGGTCAAAGTACTCTGTCTCTTGTGATTGGTCCACTGCTTTTTTATTTTATTTTAATTTTATTATTATAATTTTTTTGTTTTTTATTTATTTATTAATTAATTAATTAATTTATTTAATTATTTATTTATTTATTTTTATTAACTCAATGCCACAAAAACGAGTTATTACATTTCACAGTTTCTGAAAATGAAAAAAACAAATTTATATAAAAAATAAAGTAAAATTAGATTTACATGAAACTAAATGTTTTCAGATTATTGCATGTTTTCAGTGCTTTTTTGTTTTGTGATTGTTCTAAAAGATTTACATATACTTTAAAGTCATTCACAAAATGGGCAAAGCTTGGTTTTCATTGAGCCCACTTTTTCTTATGTATATGGTATTTTCCTAACAGCATAAACAAACTAAAATTATATGTCCTTTACAGTTCAAGTTCTCATTACCAGAATAAAACACTACATCAAATAAACCAATTTCTATCTCATACTCCATTTTTTTTTTTAATAAACAATTGCAAATCTTTCCAAAATATTCTTGAGCAAATACAATGACAAAAAAGATGCAAAATTGTTTCTTTTTCTTGACCACAAAATTCACACATATATAAAAATATTGAGTTTAATTCTTTCCAAAACATGTTTAGCAGGATAAATTTGATGGAGTATTCTGTCTGATGCTGGTCCACTGCTTTTAGTGCATCTCAGAAATAAACCACTCACCGCATCCTGGAAGCCGAAGAGCGCCACCTGCAGTTGGCTGATGGCTGTGCTGTCAAAGTCCAGCTCCAGTTTGAGCTGAGAAAGTGTGCTGGAGATTATTTTTCTGTCTGCCATCCTCACGAAATCTCCCAGGCTTGCCACGAGTGTGGAGATATGCTGGTGCTTCAGTTTGGTCTCCTCAGACCCCTTTATAAACACAGAGAATGGACACAGACTGCTTTTAAAAAAAAGAAAAATCAATGGCACAAGCAACAGACTTTAGAGGACTGCATGAATAGTTGG
Organism: Danio rerio; assembly: GCF_052040795.2. Taxonomy (NCBI): domain Eukaryota; kingdom Metazoa; phylum Chordata; class Actinopteri; order Cypriniformes; family Danionidae; genus Danio; species Danio rerio. Next base: position 3,069,621 of record NC_141040.1, read on the forward strand.
TAGTTCATTTCACTGTGGTGACCCCTAATAAATAAAGGATACGTATCAGAGGTTGCCACAGCGGAATGAACCAGCAACTATTCCAGCATGTTTTATGCAGTGGATGCCTTTCCAGCCACAACCCAGCACTGGGAAACACCCATACACACTCATTCACACACATACACTCATACACTACTGCCAATTTAGTTCATCAGTTCCCTTATAGTGCATGCGTTTGGACAGTGGGGGAATACCGGAGGACCCGGAGGAAACCCATGCAAACGCAGGGAGAACATGCAAGCTCCACATAGAAATGCCAACTGGCCCAGCTGGGATTTGAACCAGCAACCTTCTTGCTGTGAGGCCACAGTGATAACCACTGAGCCACCGTCAAGTAA